>NC_079215.1:40378128-40633128 GCF_029633865.1 Lampris incognitus | reverse complement strand
ACTCATTTATATCTCAAATTTAACTCCTGCAAAGACCACCAGCATCTCATGCCTCAGAGCCACAGGCAGAAAAGGAGCCTCAACACTTACATTTTTATTTCTTATTATTTATTTTTAATGAATAATTATGAATAAAAATAGGATAATTTTTATTCTATTGTAGTAAATTTTTGTGCTCAAACACAAACATTTACTACAATCCTGATTCTCTTCAATAGCTGTATTTGCAACATTTTGTAATATTGTTAGTTTTGCTTATCTGATGAGATAGTCCATGGTGGGCCCAAGTGCCATCCATAGCCTTGAGCATGGACAGCTTGGTGCAACCACTGTTGGGCCAGGGTTAACCACTGTAACGAGAAGATGGTAACCTAAAGCACCAACACATTTTAATTTGATCTTTTGAAGAGCCATCAAGATTTTAAAGCCTTATTAGAGTGTCCCAAAGAGCCACTTGATACATCTAAGGCCTGTACTCAAGGTTGATGACGTGACCAGTGATTTCAGTAATAATTTATTTTTCCTGACTGTTAAGATCTTGTCTATATCTCAAGGCTTGAAATTATACATATACATTTGCAAGATGATTGTTTTCATTTGTGTATTTCAGATCATTTCGCAGTTGATGGTGTTTCTTATCAGTTTTATCAGCACAGTGTTCTGTGGTCACCTGGGGAAAACAGAGCTTGCTGGGGTGGCATTAGCGATAGCGGTAAGAAAGCCTGCTATCGTCCTCTTATAGGTATTACTGTCAGTACCTCACCCTCGAGCATCATGGCCTTTCATTTCCTTTCATGCTCTGCTATTGCCTTCATCTTTAAATATATCTTGTCATAAGATATTCTCTTCATTTATGTATTTAACTCTGTTTTCTTTGTCTACACAGATATCAGTTTAATTATGTTTTTGTTCCAAAGTAGGTGATCAATGTCACTGGTATTTCCATTGGCACTGGCATGGCCTCAGCCTGTGATACTCTCATATCTCAGGTAGTATCCCTCTTAACAAAGGCGAGCCTTTCATTTTATTTATCTGATAATAACCCTAGCCACTGCTGCCTCGTTACCAGATCTTCCCAGTGTCCACATGAAAACAGTTCAACAGTGCTCCTTTGGATTAAGTTTGTTTTACTTGCTGTGGTCATACCCTTTGTAAAAGTTTTTTTCCAACTTCTCTTGGCTGTGTAGCTCTCTGACCTATCGTCTACCTGTTTCATGCAGACTTACGGGAGTGGTAACCTTAAGCGTGTGGGAGTGATTCTTCAGAGAGGGATTCTGATTTTGCTGCTGGCCTGTTTCCCCTGCTGGGCTCTCCTCATCAACACTGAGCCCATCCTCCTGGCTGTCAGACAGAGCCCCGAGGTCGCCAGGTCAGCCCTCATGTACTTCTAACAGCTGTGTGTATCTACATGTTTGCTGTTGGCGATGAACTGGCCAGCTCTTTCCTGAGCAAGCGAGCAGGAAATGGTTCAGTGCCTTGCTGAAGGATGTGTTCGACATTTAGGATATAGTTGTCTGAGGATGAATGTCAGCCTATGATGCAGCTTAAATTGTGACATAACCATTATCAACCAGTCCCAATGAGTGTTACACCCAGCAACCACAATATGCTACTTCCATTATGTTAAGAATCCGAATTTTAGAGGGCCTCCGGGTAGCGTGGCAGTCTATTCCATTGCCTACCAACATGGGGTTCGCCAGTTCGAATCACCGTGTTACCTCCGGCTTGGTACAGACACAATTGGCCGTGTCTGTGGGTGGGAAGCCAGATGTGGGTATATGTACTGGTTGCTGCGCTAGTACCTCCTCTGGTCAGTTGGGATGCCTGTTCGGGGGAGAGGGGGAACTGGGGGGGGGTATAACGTGATCCTTCCACGCACTACGTCCCCCTGGTGAAACTCCTCACTGTCAGGTGAAAAGAAGTGGCTGGCGACTCCACATGTATTGAGGGATGTGGTAATCTGCAGCCCTCCCCGGATCGGCAGCAGGGGTGGAGCAGCGACCGGGACAGCTTGGAAGAGTGGGGTAATTGGCCGGATACAATTGGGGAGAAAAAGGGGGAAAATGAAGGGAAAAAATATTTTAAAAATCAGAATTTTAATTATTTTAACTCGGAAAAATGACTATAGGTGTATTTACCTTGTTGACATACTGACAACTCTCAAGTTTTCAATCTACATACAGACACACCAGGTGCAAGGACAACACATGCTTAATGTTTCTTCTCACTTGCCAAAATGAAGCTAAATATTGTGGAGGAAAAGACAAATGTTATATATAAATATGTCATCTAGCTCCATGTAATTTATTGACATTTTACTTTTCCCTGCTCATGGTTAACTTTTCTTTGTCTGTTTGCTGCAAAGCCTCTCCCAGCTGTATGTGAAGATCTTTATGCCTGCTCTCCCGGTGAGTTCTGTCTGCTCTCTGCTCCCTCATGTTGTGTTTTATCCTACACATCTGTTATTGGTTTGTATTTTGGCATTTAATTTAACTCCATTTTTTTTTCTTCTGTCTGTTACTTTAGGCTGCTTTCATGTACCAGCTGCAGGGGAGATATCTTCAGAATCAGGTGCAGTCCATCACTACTAATTCACTGATATGATACAGTAGAAACTAAACATTGCTAAAACATGTTCTAAAAATCACTGATAGCACAAAGTTGCTCTTTGACTTACAGGGTATTATATGGCCCCAAGTGATAACTGGAGCGATGGGGAATGTTGTTAATGCACTTATTAACTACATATTCCTATACCCACTTGATCTGGGTGTCGCGTGAGTATTGCTGTGATAGCATCTCAGAGATACATAGTAATTGTCATGTGCACGCTTAAGGCGCTACCTTTGTTACACACATCATTGAGTAAATCTGCGCTCTTTTCTACTGTAAAGCTAACTTGTGTTTCCTGGTTTCCTTAAGTGGATCTGCAGCAGCTAACGCCCTCTCTCAGTACTCTCTGTGTGTGTTCTTGTACGTTTACATCTGCTGGAAGGGGCTGCACAAGGCCACATGGGGAGGTCAGTTCTGTTGTCCCTCTGAAGAGATTGTGTCTATTTGTGGGATCAGTAGACCATAATATAGCAATTACAGCCAACGAGAGTGTTCTTAACTCCCATTTTGGACATGACATTGATGTAGTTAGCATGACGCATGGCCAGTTCACACAACAGTTTGTATGCTTATTTAATGACTGGAGATTTTTCTGTAATTCATTATTTATTCATAAAACCAAGAGAGAACATAAAAAAGATTACTGTTATTATTGACTATTTGATTGCAAATAATGTGCCTTACAAAAATCAGTAGCAGGGTTGGTACACCTAGTGTTACACACAGTTCAGATTGTCCATTGCCAGCATTCCAGTGTATAATTAACATTGCAGCACTGCTATGTAGAGGTGAGTTAACAGTGCAGACACAGTGCTTTAGAGTAAGTTTTAAAGTCTCATGATTTGTCAGCAAAATCATAGCCTGTCGTAGTGGAAAAAGTTGCTTTCACTATTTCCATGACCTATGACCCTCTGACCCCCAGGTTGGTCACTTGACTGTCTACAGGAGTGGGGTCCCTTCATCCAGCTGGCCATTCCCAGCATGCTCATGCTTTGTCTGGAGTGGTGGATGTTTGAAGTTGGAGGATTCCTGGCCGGTGTAATAAGTGAAGTTGAACTGGGAGCTCAGTCAATCGTTTACGAGTTAGCCACTACTGCTTACATGGTAACACCACTGAAGTTTTAGCATTATTTATTTATTCTTTCCTCAATAATCACAGCTGCTCTTTTACTTTTGTCAGTCCTGGTGCTCTACTTCATGTTGGTGATCAAAATAATGACAGAGGGCAGGCAGATACATTCTGCTCTTTCTGGAGCATGCTCTGCCACAGTTACAGAAGTGCTTAAACACAGGCAGAAGATTTCCATCTTTTTGAATGCAGGCCTCTGCAGCAGTTAGATTCCAGGATTCCAGGAGATGAGGGTTCTCCCAGCCCTCAGTATCAGTTATGGCTGAAACTAAACATTTTCTTTCTTTTTACCTCCGTTTTTCTCCCCAATTGTATCCGGCTAATTACCGGTCACTGCTCCACCCCTTTTGCCAATCCAGGGAGGGCTGCAGACTACCACATGCCTCCTCCGATACATGTGGAGTCACCAGCCGCTACTTTTCACCTGACAGTGAGGAGTTTCACCAGGGGGACGTAGCGCTGGGAGGATCGCGTTATTCCCCCCAGTTCCCCCTCCCCCCGAATAGGTGCCCCAACTGACCAGAGAAGGTGCTGGTGCAGCGACCAGGACACATACCACATCTGGCTTCCCACCCGCAGACACGGCCAATTGTGTCTGTAGGGATGCCCAACCAAGCCGGAGGTAACATGAGGATTCGAACCGGCGATCCCTGTGTTGGTAGGCAATGGAATAGACCGCTACACTACCCGCACGCCATTCTATTTTCATCATTGATTCATCTATTGATGATGGTTTGGATGAATCGATTAATTGTTTAGTCTTTAAAATGTCAAAAATAATGACAAATGCCCATCACCACTTCCAAGAGAACAAATAAATGTCTTAAAACTGTTTCCCTGTTCGAGCCAGCAGCTACAAAAAAAACCTTAAATATTTATTTAATAACAATATGAATTGGAGAAAGGCAAGCAAATATCGGTGTTTGTGAAGCTGATATTAGCAAATGTTTGGTATTCTTACTCGATAAATGACCAAAACGAAGAATCAATCACCAAAATTGTAATTGGTTTATATTTGACTATTTGACTGATCAACTAGTCGTTTTAGCATCATATCAATCAGTCATCACAGAAAGTTCACCGTATTTATACACCAAAATATCCAGGCTAAAGAATGGCAGACATTGTCGCGTTCTATATATCCCTTCTTTCAACCTGGATGATATCAACAATTTTTTGAACAAAGTTTGCAGCTAACTTTCAAGTTTACAAAGTAAACTTTGAATTAATCAGAGGCGCCAGATTTGGTGGTAAATCATTCACAAATTCCTGGAGGTATCATTACAAGGATTGTGTATATTGTGTGTTTGTATTTGTCTATATTATTCCACAGTTCCCACTAGGATTCTCTGTTGCTGCCAGTGTACGGGTCGGAAACGCTCTCGGTGCTGGGGACACAGAGAAGGCCAAACTGTCCGGCAAAGTTGCTATCATCTGTACATGTATGACTCAATGCATGCTAAAAGAAAAAAAAAGTTTCCTGCTTAATTTAAACACTAGGTTTCACTCCTGACAATATTCTATGTCTTTACCCTTAATTCTGTCATTTTGTCAATGCAAAGCATTAATTTAAAAGAGGATGATCATATCACTAGGAGTCATCTCAAAATTGAAATAAAAGACTTAATCGATGTAATGAAACATCACAAAAATTTAAGAAGATCTTTGTAGTTTTGGCTAGGAATGTTCGTAAGGCAGAGAGGTGACATTCCACATCCCGAGAACCAGTCTGTGATGCCAGAAGTCGACATGCCTCGGTGACTGCCTTTGCCTGCTGCCCAGCCTGCATTGCACCCTACCCCAATGCTCATGCCTGCGGGTGGTAGGTCCATGGGGTGGTGGCTTCATGTTGTTTTTTTTGGGCTGGGCCTGACCAGGCCTGATGGGCCACGGCCTGGCCACCAAATGCTCGCCGGTGAGCTCCCTTCCCAGGTCTAGCTCCAGGAGGGGGTCCCGGTTTCCCTTTTCCATGGAAGATGCTATGGCTCTGCTGTTGTAAATTCATCAGGTTTCTTGAGAATCGTTCTTAGTCTGGCCCCTCCCCTGGGACCAATTTGCCTTGAGAGACCTTACCAGGAGCTATTGCCCCCGACAACACAGCTCCCAGGATCACCGGGACACCCAAACCCCTCCACCACATTAAGGTGACGATTCTCAGATGGAAGTGCTCTAATTATCAGGGCATCACACTGCTCAGCCTCCCTGGGAAAGTCTACTCTAGGGTGCTGGAAAGGAGGCTCCAACCGATTGTCGAACCTCGGATCCAGGAGGAACAATGCAGATTTTGTCCTGGCTGTGGAGCAACAGACCAACTCTTTACCCTTGCAGAAGTGGTGAGGGAGGCATGGGAGTTTGACCAGCCAGTCTACATGTGTTTTCTGGACTTGGAGAAGGCTTACAACCATGTACCCCGGGGCACTCTGTGGGGGGTACTGTGGGAGTATGGGGTACCGGGGCAGTTGCAACAAGCCATCCAGTCCTTGTATAACCAAAGTGAAAGCTGTGTCCGCATTCTCAGCACAAAGTCAAACACATTTTCGGTGGTCGTTGAACTCCGCCAAGGTTGTTCCTTGTCTCTGATTCTGTTTGTGATATTCATGGACAGGATCTCAAGGTGCCAAGGTGAGGAGTGTGTCCGTTTTGGGAACCTCAGAATTGCATCACTGCTCTTCGCAGATGATATGTTTTTTTTGGCTTGATCAGAACGTGACCTCCAGCACGCACTGGGGTGGTTTGCAGCTGAGTGCGAAATGGCCAGGATGAGAGTCAGCACCTTCAAGTCTGAGGCCATGGTTCTCTACCGGAAAATGGTGGATTGCTCCCTCTGGGGTGGGGATGAGTTGTTGCCTCAGTGAAGGAGTTCAAGTATCTCGGGGTCTTGTTCACGAGTGAGGGTAGGATGGAGCGGGAGATTGACAGGTGGACTGGTGCAGCATCAGCAGTAATGCTGGCGTTTTCCCAGACCACTGTGTTGAAAAGGGAGCTGAACCGGAAGACAAAGCTCTCAATTTACTAGTCAGTCTTCGTTCCAACCCTCACCTATGGTCATGAGCTTTGGGTAGTGACCGAAAGGATGAGATGGTGGATACAAGTGGCTGAAATGAGTTTCCTCCGTATGGTGTCTGGGCTCAGCCTTATAGATAGGGTGAGGAGCTCAGACATCCAGAAGGAGCTCGGAGTAGAGCCACTGATCCTTTGTGTTGAAAGGAGCCAGTTGAGGTGGTTTGGGCATCTGATTAAGATGTCTGTGAATGTTCTCATTCATCCAGGTCATGGTTATCCAAAGGAGTTGAATCAAGTGCAACTGGACTTGGTATATATCCGTGAAGACGTTTCGCCTCTCATCTAAGAGACTTCCTCGGTTCGTGCCTTTCTGACTAGATGAAGCTAGTCTGACTGGCTGGTGATGAGACTCAGAATTTATCCTCTTGGAGTCGTTGTCAGAGCTATAGATGTCCATGGCTCTTTGTGTCCCGATGTTTACCAACGCCCGTCGCTAAGATGAGAGGCGAAACGTCTTCACGGATATATACCAAGTCCAGTTGCACTTGATTCAACTCCTTTGGAGGTTTTCTGAGCATGTCCAACTGGGAGGAGACCCTGGGGTAGACCCAGAACTTGCTGGAGGGACTACATGTCCAATGTGGTCTGGGAAGGCCTTGGGATCCCTCAGGAGGAACTGGAGGGTGTTGCTGGGGAGAGGGACATCTGGAGTGTCTTACTTAGCTTGCTGCCACTGCGACCTGACCCCGGAGAAGTGGCTGATGATGAGATGAGATGAGATGAGATGTTCGTAAGCACACAAATTTCAGCTACAAGGCCAATGATCTCCTATTATGATGTATAAAACAAACCTTTTACAGAGCAATAAAGCGGTTTTCGCCACTGCAGCAAAATCCGTCTGAAGCGTTTAAATGTTGTGTGTTTGCTTTTTAAAAGAGAATGTGAATATGCATAGTGTTCTTGATCAAATTTTCATACACTGTTCAAATTCACTAACCACGAGTCATCATTCTCATTCCCAATGCAGTCATAGTCTCATGCTTCGTTGGGGCTAGTGTTGGAATACCTAAAGATGTTATTGGATACATTTTCACCTCTGAGCAGTTAAGTGCAAACCTGGATATTTTGGCAAAGTTATAAAAAGCGTGCTTTTGTATTACTGTTAACTTTGTAATTGCCATTTACCAACCTATTGTTCTTGTGAGCCAGACTATTGTGCTTCGATTATACATCATGCAAATTCAAATAGTTGTCCATTAAATGTGTCTAACAGCTAACAATAATCTCAATTTGTATGCCTTTTAGAGAGATCATTCAGCGAGTTGCTGACGTCATGATCATGTACAGCTTCTTCCATCTCCTTGATGCCACTGCGGTGAGAGACAGGGCCTTACCAAGTTACGTTATTCCTGGGCTAAACCTGCTAGCAGCATACAGAGGGTTTGACTAAATCATGTCTGTGTTTGGCCTCCACAGGGTGTGACAGGGGGCATTGTAAGGGGAGCAGGGAAGCAGATGATAGGTGCTTTATGCAACTTGGTGGGATACTACTTCATTGGCTTCCCCATCGGTGTGTCCTTGATGTTTGCAGCCAAAATGGGCATCGTAGGTGAGGAAACATCAGGTGTCGAAAGATGTCTTGTAATGCTGTAATTTTTGTGTGGTACTTGACGAAAAAATCCTCTTCCATTCACATCAACATTTTGTCTTTCTCCCTTGTAGGACTGTGGTCAGGACTTATGATTTGTGTTGCTTTACAATCCACATTCTTTATAGTTTTTGTGTGGAAACTAAACTGGAAGAAAGCCACTGAGGAGGTACATACATACACCTGGGATAACTAGGACCAAGAGTCAAAATATTGCATGGTAATATTTCACAATCTGAAATGTATTTCCAATTTACATATATCACAAACAGCTGTGCTCTGTTACTGTGATCAGGCGCTGGTGAGAGCAGGAGTTGGCATCAGAGAGGAAAAAGAGATGACTGGGATGGAAAATAAGGGTAAAAAATAGGAGCAACCTCTCATGTTCTTTTCTTACCATGAAACACTCTTCCTGCTTTCTGTTGCACATCCACAATTTGTTGTTTAGATGTCCTGTAAAAATACAAAAACAAACCCATAACTCTACTTCTGTCCTCCCCCGAAGAACCATCCCTTGACTTGGATCAGAACCAGGCCCAAGACAGGACCCCGCCATCCGGTTGTGTGAGCTCTGAGGAAGGGAGCTCAGGCCTCGAGGTGCTTGGTTCAGGACAGAGAGAATCGGCCAAGGTGCTTTCGGTCAGACAGCTGGTTTTACGTCGTGGCCTGGCAGTGCTCATTATGGTCCTCATCCTCGTTGCTGGAATCTTCATCAGCTGGCTGCTCATTAGACTGCTCCAGTAACTGTCAAGTCACCTTCCCACGCTTAACCCTCGCAGTTAGACGGACGATTGCATCAGTTTTAAAAGTGTCGTTTAATGTGGGTTCATGATGCCGGCTGTCCAACACCCATGTCTCTAGCCTCTACACAACCTGTGCACAATGCCCTGCTTGCCTCAGTATTCTAACCCTCTAACATGTCTATGTCTGAAGCATAAAAATTAATGCTACGAATCACCCTCTGCGTGGAAGATTTATCGTGACGTATCACAGGTACATATATATATATACAACACAATTTACAAGTCAGAGCCACACAGAAGTCATATCTTGAAAACCAAATGAGTTAGAGCAGTGGTTCTCAATTAGGTCCTCACTTATCAGCAGTACCACTGGTGTTCTAGTCACCGAGGTAGTTAATTCCATTCACCTGTTCCAGTTATCCCAGCCTTCAATCAGGGAGAATTTAGACCTGGAGCAACACGTGAATATAATGAACTACCTGGCAAATAGAAAACCAGCAGTACTAGTTGTCCCTGAGGATCAGATTGAGAACGACTGAATTGGAGAGGGAAACATTTTGAGATGCTTTGGTTGTGTAAATTAAGTGTCTAGCAACTCCAAGTATATGGTTGAGGATACCGTCTTCCGTTTCCATAAAATCGGTGAATATTGATAAAATGCCACCACCCCACACCCCCGTGCCCAGTCTTAACATCATGAGTATTTGGAAGATTTTATTAAGTAAGCTTGTTTTGATTAGCAAAAGCCTTTTATTTCAAACTAGCAACATGTAACTGTAGATTTCTTATTTTACATTTCTGTTCCATGATATTACAAATTCTTTGGATCTCAGTCTGCCCCTGAAAAATGCTGTTGCACATTATATTGTGGGACTGAAAGACCTCTTAATTAGCTGTAGGCCCAAGTCATTCCCTTCTGGTTTCCTCCAACTCTTTTTCTTTTGCTATCTTTCCACATTTAATTTGACATCCTGGAACCTCAAAAAACCAGATGAGTGGTTGAGTGAGCTAACTTTGGTGCTCACTTAGAAGTGACAACACAGCCATGACAGCTCAGCCTGCTCTGGAGCCACTTTTGTTCAGGTTAGAGACTCAAAGGATGTAAAAAACAAAACCACTGTATCAATAAATTCTGTAAAGAAATCACATCACTAATCTGAGAGGCTCTTGTAAAGTTTGATTGCACTTATGTGAACAAACATGAATGTTAGTCAGGATTTAAAATGAACAATTTCATGACTGTAGCTATATATAGATTTTATAAATAAATGTTACAGTTTATTGTAATTTTTTGCCCCATAAACATGTTCGTGTTCTCAATACCTTTTGTTTAACTCTATTTTATGTTTAAACATTTGTTTTATCCTCAAAGCCGACCCTTGATGTAATCCCACCTCCACCTTGAACCCATCCGTCATTTCCACCGCACACCTCATCACTGTTACACTTCCCTCATACAGATCCTGTACCACTCCTACATACTTCTCTGCAACTCCCGACTTCCTCGTACAATGCCACACCTCCTCTCTCGGCACCCTGTCATATACTTTCTCTAAATCCACAAAGATATAATGTAATGCCTTCTGACCTACTCTATACTTCTCTAAACATCACATCTGTGGTGCTCTTTCGTGGCATGAAACCAAACTGCTGCTCACTAATCGTCACCTCTCCTCTTAACCTAGCTTCTTTTACTCTTTCCCATATCTTCATGCTGTGGCTGATCAACTTTATACCGCTGTGGTTACTACAGCTCTGCACATCACCCTTATTCTTGGAAATTGGTACCAGTATGCTCTCACTATCTAACATTGTGTTAAACAATCTAGTCAAAAACTCCACTCCCATCTCTCCTAAACACCTCCATGCCTCCACAGGTACGTCATCAGGACCAACTTCTTTTCCATTCTTCATCCTCTTCAGAGCTGCCCTCACTTTCTCCTTGCTAATCCACCACACTTCCCGATTCACTATCCCCACATCATCCAACCTTCTCTCTCTCTCTCTCTCTCTCTCTCTCTCTCTCTCTCTCTCTCTCTCTCTCTCTCTCATTTTCTTCATTCATCAACCCCTCAAAGTACTCCTTCCATCTTCTCAACACACTCTCCTCACTTGTCAGCCCATTTCCATCTCTTTCCTTTTATTTTTTTTAATTGACCCCCCCCCCTTTTTCTCCCAAATTGTATTTGGCCAGTTACCCCACTCTTCCGAGCCGTCCTGGTAGCTGCTCCACCCCCTCTGCCAATCTGGGGAGGGCTGCAAACTCCCACATGCCTCCTCCAATACATGTGGAGTCACCAGCTGATTCTTTTCACCTGACAGTGAGGAGTTTCGCCAGGAGGATGTAGCGCGTGGGAGGATCATGCTATTGCTCCCAGTTCGACCCCCCCGAACAGGCGCCCTGACCAACCAGAGGAGGCGCTATTGCAGTGACCAGGACACATACCCACATCCAGCTTCCCACCCGCAGACACGGCCAACTGTGTCTGTAGTGCCGCCCAACCAAGCCGGAGGTAACACGGGGATTTGAACTGGTGATCCCCATGTTAGTAGGCAACGGAATAGACCACTACACTACCCGGACACCCTTCCATCTCTTTCCTTGATCACCCTTACCTGCTGCACATCCTTCCCAGCTTGGTCCTTCTGTCTAGCAAATCGGTACAAGTCGTTTTCTCCCTCCTTAGTGTCCAGCATTTCATTCAACTCACCATACACTTTTTTCATTGCCTTTACCACCTTTCTCTTCACTTTATGCCACTTCCTTTCATACTCCTGTCTACCTTCTTCATCTCTCTGACCATCCCACTTCTTCTTTGCCAACGTCTTCCTCTGTATACTTTCATGTACTTCCTCATTCCACCACCAAGTCTCCTTGTCTTCCTTCCTCTGTCCAGATGACACACCAAATACCTTCCTAGCTGTCTCCCTCACTATATCTGCAGTGGTTGCCCAGCCATCCAGCAACTCTTCACTACCACACAGCGCCTGTTTTAACTCCTCCCTGAATGCCACACAACAGTCTTCCTTCTTCAGCCTCCACCATTTGATCCTTGGCTCTGCCTCCACTCTCTTCCTGTTCTTGGTCTCCAAAGTCGTCCTACAGACCACCATCTGATGCTCCCTAGCTAAATTCTCCCGTCACCACCTTGCAGTCTCCAATCCCTTTCATATCACACCTCCTGCATAAGATATAGTCCACCTGTGTGCACTTTCCTCCACTCTGATATGTCACTCTGTGTTCCTCCCTCTTCTTGAAATATTGCATTCTACCACACAACAAATACCCCCCCCCCCCGAGAGATGCACGGAACGCGATTGCAATCATCAAACACAATGTATAAAACAATATACTTTTTTTTTTTTTTTACAATATACAAATAGTTGACTCGGTTAACACCTCTAATGTGCAGTAACGTGCAGTACTCTGGTACTGAGGTTCATTATTTACCGTACATAATGACTCATTTCATAATCATTTTGTGTTATAAGATGTCACATGTGCCCTGTGATGGCCTGGCGAACCTCTCCAGGGTGTCTCCCCGCCTGCTGCCCAATGACTGCTGGGATAGGCTCCAGCATCTCAGCAACCCTGAGAGCAGGATAAGTGGTTTAGATAATAGATGGATTATTATCATTATTATTATTATTATTATTGATCAAATCAATGAGATTCAGATGAAAACTAAAGGATCTGGGCTAGGATATGTGTGGATTGAATGGGCTCAGGCTGAAGTTTGTGTGAGTGTATTCTTGCAAGTAATATACAACAAATCAAAATCTCTCTCTTCCTCTCTCTCACCCCCCCCTCACACACACACAAATGTCAAAATATACATAAAAATTAAAGAAAAAGATTGTGATATTAGCCCGCTTTATTGTCAGTAATGAAGTTTGAAGGGGTCTGTTTTGGACACGAATCCACATGAGATTCTTATAAGTAAATTGAACCAGGACACAACAGTATCAAGTCCTGAACAAATCTTCTCATTTCTTTCTTCTCTTTTTCTACACTGCGATAACCCAGTCTGTCCTCTGCACATCCATCACTGTCTGGTTTGGCTCAGCCATCAAACAGGACAGGGACAGAGTACAACGGGCAGTTAGGTCTGCAGAGAAAATCATTGGTGCCAATCTGCCCTCCATTCAGGACTTATACACCTCCAGACTCAGGAAGCGGGCAGGCAACATCACTGCAGACCCTTCACACCCTGGTCACAGTCTGTTCCAACTCCTCCCCTCTGGTAGGCGCTACAGCACATTGTACCCCAAAACAACCAGCTATAAAAACAGTTTCTTTCTGCAGGCTGTCATTCAAATGAACACTTAACACTGTCAACAAATCCAACCATTTTGTATACTGTGCGTTGTACATATACTGGTACATTATGTCATGTTCATCCACCTCAGGCATGTATGTAAGTAACCTGCTAACATCTATTTCAGCATCTCTGATATATTCTCTGCACCACTGCACTTTATCACCTCTTAATTTGCCTGTATATAGTCAATCTTTGTGCATATATCTGAAGATTGTTGTGTTGTAGTACTGTTATTCTATGTTAAGTACACCGAGAGAGCCACGAACCCGGAGTCAAATTCCATGTATGTGCAAACCTACATGGCCAATAAACATGATTCTGAGTCTGATTCGAATAGGCTTAGTGTCCACTGCTGCACCAGTGTATTTGACATAATGCTTAATTGACTTTAGCTGACAAAGTCACTTGCAACACAACAGTGAAATATGTCTACAAAAGGTCAAAGAAAGACAACTAGGGTCGAAATATCTACTACTACTACTACTACTACTACTACTAGTACTACTACTACTACTACTACTATTTTTGGTTGCTCCCGTTAGGGGTCGCCATAGCGGATCATCTGTTTCTATCTCTTCCTGTCCTCCGCATCTTCCTCTGTCACACCAGCTACCTGCACGTCCTCCCTCACCACATCCATAAACCTCCTCTTTGGCCTTTCTCTTTTCCTCTTCCCTGGCAGCTCCACATTCAGCATCCTTCTCCCAATATAACCAGCATCTCTCCTCCACACATGTCCAAGCCATCTCAATCTTGCCTCTCTTGATTTGTCTCCAAACCATCCTACCCGAGCTGTCCCTCTAATACACTCGTTCCTAAGCCTGTCCTTCTTCGTCACTCCCAATGAAAATCTTAGCATCTTCAAGTCTGCCACCTCCAGCTCCACCTCCTGTCTTTTCATCAGTGCCCGCTGTCTTCAAACCACATAACATAGCTGGTCTCACTACCATCTTGTAAACCTTCCCCTTAACTCTTGCTGGTACCCTTCTGTTGCAAATCACTCCTGACACTCTTCTCCACCCACTCCACCCTGCCTGCACTCTCTCCTTCACCTCTCTTCTGCCCTCCCCGTTACTTTGAAACCAGGGTCGAAATATGAGATGCAGTAACCAAAAACAGGTGTCCAATATTTTCACAACTTAAAATTCCTCTTCTTCCATGTAGTCTTAATGTCCCACTCGCTGACAGATGTTATAGGATTGAATGGGGTGCAGCTATGTTGAGTTAATTGTTTTCTTACTTTGTTTGACATTTTATTACCAGCAGAACTAAGATGAATATGCACAGGGACCAGCTGTGATTTCAATTCAGTAGCGTTCTGCCTGCAGGCTCCTCCTGCACGGAGGACTTTCAGAGTTATACTGACGCCTTGTGGATGGATTCATTTAACCAATGCAGTCAACCCTCTATTATACATGGTTTTCAGCCACTATTTCTATTTTGTCCCGGATAGTTATTTACCTTCACCTGTAGTGGCTGATAATAAAAACTATGAGACAGGTGAATACCTGCAGACTAGAAAACCAATTAACTACAGAGTTTTGGGATCGTCCTCATTTGTAGTGTTGTAACCCTTTTGGGCAGTAGACAGTTAATTACAGACAGCTTTTGATTCTTCATGTGTATTCGTTCTGTGTCTCATTGAGTGGTTCTTGTAAAGCTGTTACTGTTTGTCTACTCTGTCCTCTCGGCACATTTTGCACATCTTTCTATCCTGGAAGAGGAATCCCTCCTTCCGCTTCCGGTGTGGGTAGATGGCGGTGCAAATTCATGTTTGCAGCAGCCTCACTCAGTACCGGTGTGAGAAGATGGCGGTGCAAAGTTAGGTTTTCAGCAGCCTCACCCAGTACCGTCCATGCAGTGTCTTTGTCCACGTCTGCATCCAAGTTTGTGTCTATGGTTGATGGCTGGGAGAGCTGGTGCTGGATCAGCTGGGAGAGCTTGGTCTGCCGCGTCCTGTGGGCCCAGGGACCATGGCCCTGACTGGATCTGCGCCCAAAGAGGAAACACCGAGGGCGGTCTGAAAGGACAGGACGTGGAAGCAGGGCAGGCTAAGTTAACTGCTAGCCCATGCAGACCAGCAGTTCTGATAACACTGAGGGCGGTCTGGCGGCGGCCTTGCCTAGCGTTGACTGTATTTTTGGTGTCGTTGTGTGGAGTGCGGGGAAGTGTGTGTCTGGCTGGGAGAGCTGGCGTTGGATCGGCTGGGGGAGCCTAGTCTGATGCGTCCGGTGG
The DNA here is from genome assembly GCF_029633865.1 of Lampris incognitus. Classification (NCBI taxonomy): domain Eukaryota; kingdom Metazoa; phylum Chordata; class Actinopteri; order Lampriformes; family Lampridae; genus Lampris; species Lampris incognitus. The sequence goes on along the minus strand of NC_079215.1, from coordinate 40,617,435 downwards.
GCTCAGGGACCACGACCTACTATGTCCATGCAGACCGGCTCTTCCAACAGTCATCCTGGCATTCATGCTCTTTTGACATTTAATTTTTTTTTTTGTGGATATGTTGGATATATGTGTTTTATATGTATTTTTCCTGTAGTTTGGATATATGTGTTGTTGTAGTTTGGATGTGTTTTTGTCTTTTGTTGCACTGCTGTGGTCTGGAGCAAACACTATTTCGTTTGACAAATAAATGTTCCTGATTCCTGATTCATCTGATTCTCTTCCTGAAGAAAATTTAATCCTAACTGGTAACACTTTCTATGAAGCTTGCATCTATAATGCCCTATAAGCATCTATAATGCCCTATATGCATCTATAATGCCCATACTTTCCTATAATGTGTATTACAATGACTAACGGCTATGGCTGAAGACTGTGAAATAGCACTGAAGTCTCATTATGCATCGCTACAAAACTTCAGCAAAACAAGTTGGCTATGATGCATTAGGACATTTGACAGATAAACAGGCTAATGATGACATATTTATAATGCACAAATCTGTTTTAAATTGACATAATGTATAATAAAGGTGGTTATGAGGTGTTGTGAGGCCGTATACATGGTTATAATGCCTCTTACAATGACTTATTGCTACACTTATAAGGCGTTATAGATGCTTATAGGGCGTTATAGATGCAAGCTTCATAGAAAGAATTCCCTCATCCAAATGAGGGAGGAAATTAGGAGGTATAAGGAGGGCTTTCTCTAATCCCTAAAGACAGGAAGAGTCTTACATTGCACAGAATATAATAATAATAATAATAATAATAATAAATTAAACTTATATAGTGCTTTTCTAACACTCGAAGTCACTTTACAATAAACGGGGTGAAACAAGACAACAGATAAACATAACATAGACATACAGGGGTGGATGGGAAGGGGGGCTATGAGAGGGAGAAGCGGCAGCCACACGGCGCCTGCAGTACTCTCCGATTTAGACAGATACAAAAGGGGTAGAAAAACAAACCTCAAATCACAGATGAAGTCTAAAGAGGTGAGTCCTGATTAATGACTTGAATGTGGACAGGTCGCAGCAGTGTCTGATGTGCTTGGGGAGGGAGTTCCAAGAGGAGGGGGCAGCAGGTCGAGTGCTCGGTCCTTAGTCTGCCTCAGATTAGGGGTGGATGAGAGGACGCGGGGATGGGGGGGGGGCACGAGAAGGCAATGGAGAAGAGGTGTGTCTTGTTTTATTGTCTATAACTGCATTATAAAGCCCTCTCGGGCTAAAATTATGATTTAGGGCTATTCAAATATATCTGACTGGACTTGACTTTTGATAAAAAGACAGAAAAAACGCCCAATGAGGGAAAGAGAGTGGGGAGAGGGGCTTATCATGAGTGATTATCACAAGAAGTGATGAATTTTAGCTCTTTATATAAGATCTATCAATGATAGATTTTCCAACTATTAATAAAACAAATACCACTGTAATGGTTTCATATAATTCTTATGTATGACATGATGAAAACAGCCGGTCTTTGAAAAAGAACAGATGTCTTTCACAGTGAAGAGACAAATCCGTGGTGTGTGTCCAGCTGTGAGTTTTAGGCCCTCTTGTGGTCTGGGTAGACATCTACAGTGTCCAGCACCCCTGCACAAATTACCTGTCTTGTTGGATCTCTAAATGAAAATAAATGAATACAGCTTCTGCAGGGAACTGTAATGACATACTCAGATGTGCGAGCAGAGGTGTTTATTCAAAGTCCAGGCAGAAGTGTAAAATCATGAAGCAAAAACAAAGTCAGGCAGTGAAAAGGACCGTAACAAGTAGTAGAAAGTAGCAATGGAAAACACAGTGGATGGAACCGTGAGGGAAGGCTAATGGTGAGAATGTCAAGGAGACGTTACCAATACTGCCTGAGGTCTAGTGAAACTGAAGGGACGCTATAGGGAGGGAGAACAAAAAGAGGATGGGAGTTAGATGGGAAAGGTGTGAGTAGTCAGAAGGCAGGGATGTGAATCTTAGGAATGGGAGCACAGTCATGAAATGAACAAACTTGGACATGACATTTCTGCATCATTGAATTTAACAATAATAACATATTGGGAGTGCAGGAATGAGGAGATGGAGAGATCGAGTCGAGTTAATTCCGTTTACTCGCCACACAAAATGACACCGATACAGCACAATCTCTCGTGGCAACAAGCTAACCGCTAGGCTGCTGCAAACATGGCTCACCCTGGAAACCCTAAGCAGTGCCTACGTCAGCACTATGAATGTCTGCCTTAAAGGAGCAGCAGACCCTGGTGAATCTACCCTCATTTGTGTATCACCACACAGGCCCCCCCAGAATTCACCATCACAAAAAAATGCAACACAACAGTACTCAGCGAAACACAAACAGCCAACAGGCGAACAGCCCTCAGTGAAACAGTCAATGTCTCGGGGGGTGGACCAGGCGGCCAAAACGGCTGCGCTGAATGGGTATGGGGGCAGGGGCAAGGGCAGGAGACAGTGCCAGAGCCCTGGCTGGGGCCGACGCCGGGCCAGCGGCCCGAGAAGGAGGGCATCCACACCGTGAGGGTAGGGCCAGTTCGACCGGCCCACCCAGGTCCAAATGGGCAGGCTTGAGACGGTCCACCGAGACCTGCTCTGGCTTGCCCCCCATGTCCACCACAAAGTTCTTAGGCCCCGCTTCCAGGCCGTAACCAGCTCGGGAGACGAGGACTGGAGGTCTTCCTTGGGGGCAGAGCGAAGGCTGAGCATGACCCACGGGAGGTGATCAACCCAGTTGCCGTCCGTGAGGCTTGCACGAAGAGCGGCCTTCATAGACCGATGAAACCGCTAACAAAGTCCGTTACCCTGCGGGTTGTATGCTGTGGTGCGGTGGAGCTTCACCCCCAGCCCCTCCGCGACTGCAGTCCAGAGCTCTGACGTGAATTGCGGGCCCCTGTCATAGGTGAGGTCAGCCGGCATGCCAAAACGGGCCACCCAGGACCCGATGAACGCCCGGGCCACCTCAGTAGACGTGGTCGATGACAGGGGAACAGCTTCTGGTCACCTGGTGGTCCTGTCCACCATGGTGAGGTGAGTGAACCCATGGGAGGGGGGCAGGGGGCCCACCAGGTCCACATTCGCATGGTCAAAACGCCTCTCGGGCAACAGGAATGGCGCCAAGGGGGCCTTGGTATGACGGTGTACTTTGGAACGCTGGCACGCCACGCAGGAATCAGCCCAGGCCTTGATTTATTTCTTGAGGCCGCGCCAGACGAACTTTTCCCCCACCAGCTTAGTGGATGCCTTCACACACGGGTGGGAAATGCCACGGGTAACGTCAAAAACACGGCGCCGCCAGCCGGTGGGCAACATGGGGCGGGGCTGCCCGTGGAAACGTCGCAGAGGAGCATGGCATTGGCACTGTCAAACACCACATTCTCCAACCGCAGCCCCGTAGCAGCCGTCCGATAGGCCTGGATGTCCGCATCAGCAGCTTGGTCTGCAGCCACGGCAGCGTAATCGAGTCCCAAGTGAACGGACCCTGCCACCGCCCGGGAGAGGCAGTCAGAGACCAAGTTGTCCTTTCCAGCCACGTGCCGGATGTCTGTGGCAAACTCCGAGATGGCGGAGAGCTGACGCTGTTGGCGCCCGGACCACCGCTCGGAGGTCTTGGCCATGGCAAATGTCAGCGGCTTGTGGTTGACGAAGGCAGTGAAACGGCGGCCTTCCAACAGGAACCTGAAGTGTCGGGAGGCGAGGAACAGACCCAGGAGCTCCCGGTCGAAGGTGCTGTACTTCTGCTCGTTGTCCTTAAGCTGTTTGCTAAAGAAGGCAAGGGGCTGCCAGGCGCCGCCCACCCACTGCTCGCACACCGCCCCGACCGCATGGTCAGAGGCGTCGGTCGTGAGGGCAATCGGGGCAGTGGGGGATGGGTGCGCCAACAAAGCAGCATTGGCCAGCGCAGCCTTGGCGCCATCGAAAGCTTCGTCCATCCCTGGGGACAAGTCTACCTTGCCCTTGGCTTCCTTGCCCTGCAGGGCCTCGTACAAAGGTCGCATGCGGTGAGCTGCATGGGGAATGAATCTGTTATAAAAGTTCACCATGCCCAAGAACTCCTGCAGGGACTTCACAGTGCGGGTGCGTGGAAAACTGGCGACGGCGTGCACTCTGGCAGGAAGCGGAACGGCTCCTTGCGGGGAGATGCAGTAGCCGAGGAAGTCGATGGACGACAGGCCAAACTGGCACCTGGCTGGTTGACTATGAGTCCATGCGCACTAAGCCGGTCGAACAACTGCCGGAGCTGCGTCAGGTGCTCCTCCGCGGATGCGCTGGCCACGAGAATGTCATTCAAGTAAACAAACGAGAACGGCATATCCCGTAGCACAGAGTCCATCCGAAGGGCATCCTCAGGAACTCGAAGAGTCCAAATGGCGTGATGACCGCTGTCTTGGGCACGTCCCGAGGGTGGACCGGTACCTGGTGGTAGCCCCGCACCAAATCTACTTTGGAAAAGATGGTGGCCCCCGCCAGGTGGGCGGAGAAGTCCTGTATGTGCGGGACGGGGTACCGGTCAGGGGTTGTGGCGGCGACGAAAATCGCCGCAGGGGCGCCAACCGCCGTCAGCCTTAGAAACCATGTGCAGGGGGGAGGCCCACGGTCTGTCCGAGCGGCGCACAATGCCGAGGCGTTCCATGGTGGCGAACTCCTCCCTGGCGATTGCGAGCTTAGCAGAGTCGAGGCGCCGAGCACGTGCGTAGACCGGAGGGCAGTCGGTGGCAATATGGCGCCGTGCTTAGCCACCGCTGACGAGAACGTAAGTGTGGTGAAGTCAGGGAACTCTGCGAGCAGTCGTTGATACGTATCTCCGGCGGCGAGCATGTTTGACAGGCCGAGCATCCCTGCACCTCCCAGTGGGCACGGGTATGTAGCGAAAGAGACAGCATCGATCAAGCGACAGTTCGTAACATCCACCAGCAGGCTGAAGGCGCACAGGAAGTCCGCGCCCAGGAGGGGAACCGACACCGCGGCCATAACAAAGTCCCAGCCGAAACAGCGCCTGCCGAAACACACCTCCGCATACCTGGTGCCGTAGGTACGTATGGGCGTGCCGTTCGCGGCATCCATCGGGGGCCTTGACCGCCGGCCATGGTGTCCGCGGCCTATGCAGGCAGGATGTTACGCTGAGCGCCCGAATCAACCAGCAGCCGCCGGCCAGATAAGGCGTCCTTGATAAACAACAGCCGGCTGTTCTCGCCGGAGCGCCGGCCCTGGCGTTTCCCTGGACGCTGAAGCTGCATGGCGGGCGACACTGCTTGACCCTGGCACCAAACCTGTTGTGGTAACTGTAATGTCCGTAGACGCCTTGTCTTACTGACATAAGAATAATTCAAGAACGAGCCGACTTCGTAGGTTCTTAACTGTGTAGCTTTTACTAGCGTTCATCCGACATACAACCCTCATAACATGCGCTTCTAACTTCCTGTATACGTCACACGCACTGCACGTACACCCGTGAGTAGGTCAAGTTAAACACGTGACCTTTCATTCATTACATCTCCCCCTCTAAGATGATTTTCTAACCTGTATATCACCCCCCTTTTCACAAAAAAATAAAAAATCCCCCACAGTACACAAGTCCATACGCCTCACAAATCCAGCCGGATTGCTGGCTTGCTCACCCTGCCAGAGCGAGTAACATATGGTGTGGAAGTTGGCCTTTCTGCTGCTCGGGACTCATCCATGTTTCCATTCTCCCCTGGAGTGACATGGTCAGGATCCCTGCTGACAAAGGTGAGTGTTTTAGGTGTGGCCAACAGGTGGCGCCTGTTCCTTCTGTAATGTTCACCTTGAGCTGTCTCCACTATGTAGGATCTGGGAGTGGAGCTCTGACTGTGAACAACTGCTGGCATTGTCCATGTTTTCTGTCCATCAGGTTTGGTGAGTACTGCGTCACCCGAGTTCAGTGGGCGCAGTGTCCGCACGCCGTTCCTGCGGTTGTAGTAGAAAGCCTGCCTCGATTTGGCTGCGGCGTCAGCGGTTTTGATCAGTTCCTCTTTAGGCCAGGCCGGTTTCAGGTTATGCTGCAATGTGGGTAAGGTGGTTCTGAGTCTCCTACCCATGAGCAATTCCGCTGGACTGGCTCCAGTGGAAGAAGAGGGTGTAGCTCTGTATGTCAACAGGGCGAGGAGAGGGTCTTCCTGCCTTAATATGCTTTTGGCTATCTGAACAGCCCTCTCTGCCTGTCCATTACTCTGGGGGTAGTGTGGGCTTGAAGTCACATGGATGAAATCATAATCCTCACTGAACCTCCTCATCTCTTCTGAAACTAGCTGTGGCCCATTATCACTAACTACAATTTCAGGGATACCAAAACGTGCAAATGTAGCCTTCAGCCTAGCTACAACCTGACTGCTAGTAGTTGTTGGTAGATTTAGGATCTCCAAAAACCTGGAATAATAGTCAGACACTATCAAGTAGTTTTGATTTTTGTACTCACACAGGTCTATGCCAACTTTCTGCCATGGTCTGGATGGGAGCTCACTTGACATTAAAGGCTCTTTTCTCTGTGTGTTCTTGTGTTCTCTGCAGAATTGACATTGCTGTATCTTTGTTGTAATGTGCTCTGTCATTTTGGGCCACCACACTGACTGGCTAGCTCTCTCTCTGCACTTAACTATCCCCTGGTGCCCGTCGTGTATTCTGTCTAAGATCACCTCCCTCATCTCTGTGGGAATGACGATACGACTGCCTCTGATGACTAAACCATCTACCTCAGATAACTCCCCTCTCACCTGATAAAAGTCTCTGACTGTCTCCGGCACTTTATCGACATACTCAGGCCAGCCGTGTCTGATAAAGCCCAACACTGTCTGGAGCTGCAGATCCCCATCCGTGCTCTGTTTTATCTCCTGCATCCTTTGAGGTGTGGCAGGCACCTGGCACACGATGGCATCAATGTGCGCTGCAACATCATCATGAGAAGCACCATCTCCGTAGCACTGCTCTGGGCCTCTGGAGAGTGCATCAGCCACAGCTAAAGTTTTGCCTGGTGCGTATTCAGCCACTGCATTGAAACGCATCAGCCTCATTAACAGTCTCTGGCACCTAATGGGCACATTATCCAAGTCTTTGCTGTTCATGAGAGGCACTAGTGGTTTATGATCGGTGACAAGTCTGAAATTGTCAAGCCCAAACAAGTACTTCTCGAACCTTTCACATGCCCAGACGCTGGCTAAGCACTCTTTCTCGATCTGTGCGTACCTTGTCTCTGCGTCACTCAGCCGTCGGGAGCAGTAGGCCACGGGCTTCCAGTGTTCCCCGTGCTGCTGGAGCAGAACGCCTCCCAGCCCGTAGCTGCTGGCATCTGCTGACACCACCGTAGCCTTAGTGACGTCATAAAAGGTGAGTACCGGGGCGGTGGCGAGTGCTGCTTTAAGGTCTTGGAATGCTGTGTTCTGTGCAGGTCCCCACAGCCACTCTGTCGTTGCTTTAAGCAGTCCATAAAGCGGCTGACCTACAGTGGACAGCTCTGGGACATATTTTGCCAAATAGTTCACCATCCCGAGGAACCTCTTGAGTTCCGTCACGTTCTGGGGCTGAGGAAAGTTCTCTATTCCGGCCACTTTGTCCGGGTCAGGTCTGATGCCTGCCTCGTTGATGATATGACCAAGGAAGCGGACTTGTTTCTGTTTGAACTTGCATTTCGCTTGGTTCAGTTTGAGACCTGCTGTTTCAATGACCCCCAGCGCTTCTGCTAGGCGCCGGTCATGGATTTCCTCAGTCTCTCCATGTATAAGGATGTCATCCATGTACACCTCTGTGCCCTCTAGCCCGGTCAGAGTTTCCGCCATCTTTCTCTGGAAAATCTCTGGAGCACTCGTTATACCAAATGGATGGCGGCAGAAAGCATACCTCCCAAATGGGGTGATGAAAGTGGTGAGCCCCCTGCTGTCTTCATGCAAGGGGATCTGGTAAAACCCACTTGCTGCATCCAACGTTGTGAAGAACTTTGACCCTGCGAGCCTTGGCATTATTTCCTCCATAGTGGGCAGCACGTATTTCTCACGTTTCACCGCTCGATTCAGCCTCCTGAGGTCAGCGCAGCAGCGAACCTCTTTCTTGTTCGGTTTCAGCACCGGCACCATAGCGGCGCACCATTCTGTGGGCTGAGTCACTTTTTCAATAATGCCCTCATTTTCCATGCGCTGCAGTTCTTTCTTAACCAGTGGTACAAGTGGCAGCGGTATCCGTCTGGCTGTATGCACCGCGTATGGCTGGGCACCCTCCACCAGAGCTATTTTCACTGGGTCTGTTTTCAGCAGTCCACTTGAACCGAAAACTCCACTGACCTCATTCATCCGCTTCACTAGACCCATCTCCACTGCCTCTGGGCGACTCAGCAGACAGCTGCCTCTCCCCTTGATCACATACACTGGAAAGGAGTATTGTTTCTCCTTGTAGTTGGTTGTGGCTTGAAACTGTCCTATGCAGCTGATGTTTCCACCTGGGCTTATGAAGCATGTGTCAGGAGGTCCCAGTTTTATGTTTGGCTTCAGCTTTTTAAATGTCCCTTGGTTGATAACAGTAGCGTCAGCCCCCGTGTCAATTTTAAAGGTTATTGGTACATCACTTATTGTTAAACTAACAGTCCAATCTTCCTGACTGCTCTCTTTGCCAACTTCTCCCAGAAAGTACAGCTGTTTAACCTCTTCAGTGACTTCTCTCACCGCTTTAGAGTGACATACACGCTCCCAATGTCCCTTTTTATGACACTTGTTGCACTTACTGTTCGTTGCAGGACACTTCCGCTCATCGGTGTGCTGCGTCTTGCCGCACCTCCCGCATTCATCTACTTTGTTGGTTGCCGGACTGCCGCCACCATGACGCTGTCCGCCCTTTTTGTTTTGGCGTTCGTCCCGCCATCGGACAACATTGACGTTAGCCAGCAGGGCCTCTGGTTGGTTAGCTTGGAGGCTGAGCTGCTTTGTTATTGCCTCCGCCTGGCGCACTTGTTCAATGACTTTCACCAGAGTAAGGTCCGCTGTGAGCTGGAACTGACGGGAGAGCACTTTGTCTTTTATGCCCACTACCAGACGATCTCTGATATGTTCATCCCTCTTGTCCCCAAACTCACAGTGTTCAGACAGCTCGTACAATGTCCGGATGTACATCTCCGCTGTCTCTCCTGGCTGCTGGCTACGTTGATAGAAGCACGCCCTCTCATGTATGATGTTACGGCGGGGAATAAAGTAGTCGTCGAACCTTTTCAGTACGATATCATAGTCCACTTTATCACCCTCCGCCGCGAAGTCAAACGAGCTGAATATCTTTTCAGCCTCGCTGCCCATTGCATAAATCAGCGAACTCACTTGAATCTCCCCGTCGTCTTTATCCAGCTTTGTCGCGAGCCTGAAGCGCGAAAACCGTTGTCTCCACTCCGGCGATTCAACGGGGCAGTCAAACTTGAATTCACTCGGCGGATTAAACTTCGGCATGACCGCTCGTGTTCCGATACACAGACTATTCTGACACCATGTAATGTCCGTAGACGCCTTGTCTTACTGACATAAGAATAATTCAAGAACGAGCCGACTTCGTAGGTTCTTAACTGTGTAGCTTTTACTAGCGTTCATCCGACATACAACCTTCATAACATGCGCTTCTAACTTCCTGTATACGTCACACGCACTGCACGTACACCCGTGAGTAGGTCAAGTTAAACACGTGACCTTTCATTCATTACAGTAATAACACAGCCCGTTGTAACGCTGGCGGCGGGCAGCCACCGCAGTCGCGGTGCCCGCTGCGTCCTCCGGAGGCGGGGGCGAGGTCTGGGTGGGGAGCATCGCATGAACGAACTGCTGCCGGTTGGCGAAGAAAATCCTGTCCGCTTCTGCACCCAGAGCGCGGTAGTCTTTGGTGGAGGAGAGGGGGGAGCTGGCTAGCGCTGTGCGCACAGGCGCTGGGAGCTGTCGTAGAAAAATATGGGTGAAAATGGAGGGGTCCGCCGAGCCCAAAACGGCCAACATCTTCTCCAGCAGCTCAGAAGGTTTGCTATCGCCGAGTCCGTTGAGTGACAACAGGCGATCCGCCTTCTCCATCTCCGACAGCTCGAAGAGCTGCAAAAGGAATACCTTGAGTGCGCCGTATTTTCCCACAGCCGGGGGGGGCTTCCAGTAGCCCCATAGCTCGGGCCGTCGTCTGGGCATCCAACGCCGCCACAACATGGAAATACCTCGTAACATCCTGTGTTATTCCCCTCAGCTCGAACTGGGCTTCAATGTGCTGAAACCATGGCCGGGGACTGTGCTGCAAAAAGTCGGGCAACTTCACCGTTGCTGCTGAGATGCTAGCGCTAACATGAGCCATACCGTTAGCAGCACTCGGAGCCGGAGCGGTGTCGTCATCGCTTTGGGTCGACACGTTCGTTGTCAACGTGCGGGGTCACCAATGTGGGAGGGCAGGAACGAGGAGTCGGAGAGATCGAGTCGAGTCAATTCCGTTTGCTCGCCACACAAAACAACACCGATACAGCTCAATCCCTCGTGGCAACAATGCTAACATGGCTCCCCCTGGAAACCCTAAGCAGTGCCTGCGTCAGCACTCTGAATGTCTGCCTTACATGAGCAGCAGCCCCTGGTGAATCTACCCTCATTTGTGTATCACCACAACATGATAATAACCATTACAAAAAAATACAAACTGTGGCAATAGCTGAGCCACAGCCAAGACTCCCAGGCACAGGGACATGGACACCACGGATGTTCAATGAGGGCAAACCAGCCCATTTATTAAAACCAAGACTTTAAAAACACCAGATAAAACCATGTAGGAGACCAAAGAACAAACGTTCATTAAGTCATTTCGGTGGGAAGAGAGCCCTGTGGGCCCATCCCCACAGCCTTCAGCTCTCTGTCTGGAACTGGTGTGTGTTCGTTTGGGGTGTGGAGCCAATTTTTTTGTCCTGAGTTAGTAGACAGCTGGTCCACAACCCCCTCTGCCACACCAACACTCATAAAACACAAAAATCACATAAAAGAATATGGCTAATCCTAAAAAATACAGAAAAATACACGTTCAAGTTCAGAGACGTTCAAACAGAGACTTTCTTGCGAGAATGTCTCTGTTTGACCATCTCTGAACATGAACGTGGAGGTGGAGGGGTGGGGGGATGTAGGGGAGGGCTGGCGGAAGAGCGGTGTGTTTGGCGAGATTATTTGAAGAGCGAAAATCAACATTTCAAAAGAACCCAGAGACATTGTTGCAACCTGTGCATAAACTGATCTGTGACAGGACTGGTGATGACAGGGATTAGAGGAAGGCGTGGGGAAGGATCGAGTGCAGAGGAGGATGAAATGGATCATGATAGCCAAGGCTGGAGTACAGCAAAATCATGAAATCATGTCGTGAAGGAGGAGGGACGAAAAGGAATCGGAGGAAAGAGAAGTCGAAGTCAGGATGAAGGTGGTAGTTCCGATGAGATAAATGACAATTTGAGAACTGTTGAAATGAAAATAGATGAGAAAGGACTGAAAGTTCCTATGAAGTTCAAGGACGGACACGACATATGGTGAAGGCAAAGATTTTGAATGGGAGTTTGATAATAACCTGCAAAAATGTACCACAGACAAACAAAATATTACAGGCGTGCAAACAAAAAACGATTAGTGAAAATGGTTGACAACTGACCCGTTGTAAGGGGGTGATTTATGGTATTCCTGTTAAAGAAGAGCTTGGAAAGCTGAAGGATATTATAAAGGGAGAAGTAGTAAGAGTCATCCGATGTTTGAAAGCTTGGAGACAGGGTAAAAAGATTGATAGTTTATCTGTCATGTTGGAGTTTCAAGGAGAAGTTCCACCTTGTAAGGTAACCATGGTGTATGAATATATTCCTCCTGTGAGATGTTCCAGATATCTAAAAGGTGTTGACATTGCAGCTTTTTGCAAAGGGAGGCAGACATGTGGAAGATGTGGAGGTGGTCATGACTTTGGAAAGTTTGATGCGGGAACAGAACTCAAGGGTTGTAATTGCAATGGGGTGCATAGTGTAGTATTTAATGGATGGGTGGCCAGGATTAGAGCAAAAGAGATACAGCAGGTGAGAACTGATGAAAAAGTTTCTTATGCTGAAGCAGTAAAGATGGTTCAGGATGAGGTGGGAGTTCAACTTAAGGTGGAAGGTAGGGAAAGAACAAGCAGAGAGCAGACGTCCGAACATAGAGAGACAGGTCACGGTTGCAGAGTAGATGAGAATACATTGATTCTAAATAATAATACATTTGTATACTTTATGGGTGAAGTAATAAAATGTACCTATCAAGCAAAACAGATCACAAAAAACTGCAATCTATGTAAAAAGTGCAGCAAGACACCTTGGCATGAGAGGAATGAGTTGGGAAGCGGTGCAAGTTGAAAAGACAGGAAAAGTTGAGCAAGGAAGCATGTTTGCATTCACAGGGTTCGTTATGTCAATTCTTCACTGGAATGCAACAAGACTTACAGTTTATAGACAAAATTTGAAAGGATTCCTTCATTATATGAAACAAACCAGAAAAAAAAGTGTAGAAATGTGGTTAAAGCCATCTCTTTATTTTGTTACAAAACATGTCTAATGTGGATGAAGAGATGGATGATAAAACATTGGATGAGGGTATGCTACTTTTATCAAAAATAGCATTAGAATATATTGTTAAGGTTTGGATGAAAGACTTCAGTGTTATTATCATAAAGCTGAGAATTTAACAGAAGAAGCAAAAAAATGAAAGGAATAAAATGAAGAGAACTATTTAGATTGTTTGGAAATCCAAATGAAATAATGTTGAACAATACTGAAACAATAAAGAAGAGTTGGGGGATATTATTAATTCATTGGTTTCATTGAGTGAGTTAAAAGGGGCACTTAAGAAATCAAGAGGATGAAGTCAGTTATGTAATGTTATATCATCTAGGTGAGATTTCAGAGGTTTTATTAGAACTTTACAATAGAGTATGCATAAACTAGAAACAAGTGGTGATAGATCCAGTAAAGACACGAGGTAAGTCGGTGTCAAATAATTACAGACCAATAGCTTTAACACATCATCTTTGTAAAATAATGGAACGCATGTGTCACGATACTGTCACGGGGAGAGCAGGAACAGGACCCAAATGCAGACAGTGGAGACAGGCTGGTATAAAGCAAGGCTTTGATGAATCAAGGGTATTTACTGAACACTAGGTACAAAAACACAGGGGGAATGATGCACCAGGCCAATGTGAACTAACAAGGGTACAGTTTTGCTTATAACCCGACAATGAGCCGGGAAGATATACATGGGGAGCCAGTCAGGGAAATGGGGAACAGGTGAGCAAAGCAGGGGCAGGAACAGAAAAACCATGACAGCTGTGTTTTTTGATGTTAAAAAATTTTCTAGTTTAATGTGGAGAGTCAGAATATTAATTAAGATAAAAAGATCGGGTGCAACAGGTCAAATGTTCAGCTGGACCAGAATTGTCTTGATGAATGAACAGGGGCGTCACTAGAGATTTATGGATAGGGGGGCTAAGACTTTACTGGGGGGTCTGGGGGGAGGATTTTTTTTTTTGAAATGGCCCCAGAATATCTGTTTATCATGAATTTTTAGAGTAGCAATAAGTGTAAAATCAATCAAAAATATGGTTATTTGGTCAAGTTAGCACAGTAGATCTGTATCTTCATAGTTTGTATTAGGCACAGATCTAATATGACTTAAAGGCTACCCATCCACTTACAACAGGCACAGATCAAGCAAAGATATTTAAGTCAAGGAATGCCATCTCCTCTCTCTTAGATAAGTTGCAGGTCCTAAGTATGTTATTCATACAGAGGCTGTAGATTGGTGCGATCACAGTTTGTGCAATCAGAAAGAGTGTGGTTTTGCTCTGTAGTTGTGCTTACATGTTTAATCAAATCAAGTCAAGTTTATATATATAGCACATTTAAAACAACCACAGTTGAACCAAAGTGCTGCACAAGCTTAAGATACAATATAAAATAAGTGACACATATGAATATAAAATATATGTAATGAAAACATAATAAAATATAAAATATAAACAATAAAACATAAGATTAAAAGTATATTTGCACAATAAAATCATGGCGTCAAGCTCAACCTGAAATGAATGACAAAGAGAAGAGGTAGGTTTAATAATCTAGGTGACAGAATTTCAAGGTCACCGTGACATTTGACAGCACAAATATTAACCTTTTTCAAACATTTTTTTTATTTATTCTCACAAATGAGGATGTATTAAGGGAATGTCATTTCTACAAACATGGAAAAAAAAAATCAAAATCCAGTCCATCCCCCAGCCAGAGGACAATAGGGCTGTTAATCAAAAAGTACCATCAAAAAGGCATATGCATAAGATGGCAGTATACGTGGTACTTTACATGTTGGGTTGTATTCAAATCCACATCTTTCAACTTTCAACTTGCTGCCTTCACTTCACAGTGTAGTATGGTTTAGACTGGCTCACATTATTGGCTCCTACAGTGTTAAGATTATTTAACATTTTGATGTTTTGTATGGAAATTGTTATGATATACCTGGACATAGAACTTTTTATATGTGAGTGAGTTTTCCATCGAAAATATTTTCCACAACCATGCAAAGCCCCACTCAAACAGTAGACAGTGGATCATGCATAACTTATTTCATGAAATAGTCAATATTCAGAATGCAGATTATAGGATGGTTTGTGACTGAACAGACATTTTGCACTTGAACCGACCTCATAGTACTAAACACAAGGAAAAGATGGAAAATAATTTTAACAGACAGGTTTAAATAACCCTTTTCAGCAATGACTTCATTTACTAAAAGACCTTTCACAAGGGCAGCTACTCACAGGTAGTGTTAGGGCAACTTGAATGATTGCCTTTAGAGAGGGAAACACACATATCTGGATCTAGGAGGTTGTGCACAGCTAACATGTCTTGGGGTGGACATCCAGCCTCTGTTTTGCCGGCAAGAAAGTTTCTGGCCACCAGCACCTCTTCTGTTTTGAGATCAATGTTGTACTGATGGGCAAACTCAGTTAAATATGATTTACTCAAGAAGTGCTCTGAATTAGAGCTGCATGCCTGGATGCCTTTTAGTAGGCTTGCATCTACACTAGAAAATCGTTGTTCAAGCTCACTAACCATCCTATCTAATCAGGGGAACAGCAACTCTGTTTTCAATGTTCCTGAGGTGAACCAATCTGTGCCTGAACCCAAGGTTGTCTCCAACACAAAATCACCCATTTTCCTCTGTTTATGCCTTTTTTTTAGCATCTGGTTCTGGGATATTGTGAGTGTTGCACAGGGCCTTGGTTCTCTCATATAGCTCTGTGGCAAATGCATCTGTGCGTTTGCCTCTCAGTGTGTCACACACAGCTTGTTTGCAGATGACAGCTTCTGCCAGGTCTAAAGTCTCTTTCTGAAGGAACGTGTGAAGTCCCTCAGTTACAGAAAATAGGGACTGAAACATCAGTAGTAAATACACTGTTGAGAACTTGTAAAGCTTCTTTCTCAGACCAACAGCTATGGGGGAGCCAGTGGCAGACAGACATTCAAAAATAGCATTTAAAGTGTCAAGAAATACATTAAGGGATCGCAGCTGGCATGCCCAGTGAGTGGTTGAAAGTTGTACAAGTTCAGCTGATGTCAGTCCAAGTTTGGACCGAGCTTCTTTGAAGTTGGGGGGGGGGGTTAACTAGGGAGGTGCTGAAAAGGGAATAGACACTCTCCTACAAACTGAAAAACTCTGCAGCCTCCGAAACAGCCCTGCAAGTAAGGCACAACACCAAGTTCGGCTCGTCGGCATAACAATGAACATACATTGCCTCTGGATGCAGCATTCTGAAATGTGCTTGCACACCCCCAGTGGACCCATTCATAACGATTGCACCGTCATATGTTTGTGCGACAAATTTCAGCTCTGCTAGCCCATTGATTTGGAGCTGCTGCTGCTACTCAGTTGCTATGGACTTGACTTCATTTCTGTTAGTGCTAGAAAATACTCCTTAACTGCCCCCTCTGTAATGTACCTAACACACACAGCCAACTGCTCTGACTGTCCATCCCTGGCCTCACCTGCCATAATGGCATACATTCTGGACTTTGTCATCTCAGAGATTATGGCATGAGTAAATTCTTGAGCACAACACTCAATCATCTCATTCTGGCATGTTGGAGAGAAATAAGTGGTATTTGATGGAGGGTTGTACTTTTGTAGGAAATGGTCAAATTCCTTCAAAAGTTCTATACATGCAACAAAGTTGCCTCTGTTTGTGCTCTCATTAGCTTCATTACTGCTATGAAAAGGGAGTCCCTGTCTTCCTAACATGGAGGTGACCGCAACAATTTACCTGAGATATTCCCTTCCAGTTTTTACAGCCATTACTGACCAAAGCATGTTTTATGTTTTTGTCAAATACTCGATATGGAGAGCAGAAAGCTGCATTTTGGTTGACAGAGTATTCTAGCCATTTGTATTTATCAAACCAACAGTACTGAAATGCCCTATTCTGTGTACCAAAACTGTCTTGTGGGTATCTATTCAGCTTTATATGTCTGGGCTCAGTGTCTTTGTCACCTAAAATCATCCCTGTAATTTCTGGAAGGAGTTGCTGTAGCTGCTTGATCACTTTCCATCTCTAAGTCGGTTTGCTCTCTCTCTCTCTCTCTCTCTCTCTCTCTCTCTCTCTCTCTCTCTCTCTCTCTCTCTCTCTCTCTCTCTCTCTTTGAGCGGAAGTGCGAGTGAGTGTACGGAGCAGCAGCGTGTTGTTTCGGTGTGAGTGAGTTTCTGAATTTTGGACTTTTTTTGTCTGGTCCCTTTCACGTGCTTTCTGTGGGTTTGTTGTTGTTTAGTTTTTAGTTCGTTTTTCTCGGTGGTAGGTTTAAGCGGAGTTGTTTATTTTCGGTAGCGCTGCCACCGGCCCGGCGGGGCAATATGGCCGCTGTGGGAGGTGGAGGAACGGCGTTCGAAAAGTTGACACGCCGGCACGCGATTTAAGTGGCTCCGGTGGTCAAATGCTCGGTGGAGGAGTGCTGCCTCGCGGTAGGTGAGCATGTGGGCTATGGAAGCATCAAATCGGCGTCCAGAATGAACGGTGCAGTAGTTATGTTTATTGACAGTATTGATAAGGTCAACCAGGTGGTGGAAAGTGGTGTGGTGATTAGGGACATGTTGACTCCCGTTCTGCCGCTGGTTAACCCAGCCAAGAGAATCACCATTTCCAATGCTCCCCCGTTCATGAGAAATGCAGCTTTGGAGAAGGAGCTTGCAAGATACGGACAACTAGTGTCCCCCATAAAAATGGTCTCCTCCGGTTGCCAGTCTCCTCACTTGAAACACGTTGTGTCCCATAGGAGGCAAGGTTTCATGATTTTGAAAAATAATGCAGAGGATTTGGATCTGAAGCTGAAATTCAGGATTGATGACTTTGATTATATTGTATTTGTTACTTCTGGTATGATGAAATGTTTTGGCTGTGGGTCAGAGGGGCATTTAGTAAGGTCTTGTCCCGAAAGGAGTGAGGGTAGGTCTGAGCCTCAAGGGCCGCCTTCGTCCACCGATGCCGCCGCAACGGCGCATCTCCGGTTTGAGACGGCGCGGCCGAGTCGGCACAGGGCAGACAGGAGGCTGGGGAGCGAGGGGTGGGAGAAACAGACCAGGTGGTGACACAGAAAAAGACCGAGGCTGGGGAACATGAGGAAAATGGACGGACTGAGCAGGCAGGAGAAGGAGGTGTGCAGGCTGAGCATATTAAAACCGTTGAGCACACTGAGAAGGTGACAGAACTTGGGCAGGTCACAGCTGATGGCCAGGATGAGAAGGTAGCGGACGTTGAACGCAATGAAACGGAAGATGAAAACAGCGAGACCAGGGATAATAGCAAATTGGCTGGGCCAGATACGAGTGGTGGTCGGAGGACGCAAATACAGCAGACTGCTGTTAGAGTGGCAGAGTCTGTACTCGAAGAAGAGGCAGAGATTATGTTGGACGATGAAATAAAATCAAAAAAGTCAATTAAAAGGAAGCCGACTGAAGGTAGACAGGAAAATTTAAAAGTGAAGAGGGCTTCAAAAGATAAAAAGCCATCCTCCTCTTTGTCTGATGAGAACACAGCGAAAGTGAGTGTGAGTTAGGTTCCTTTCCTCGTACACAGGTGGACACAGAAGGCAGCTATGCCTTTCTGAAGATCAGGAAGTTTTTGCAGGTTACCAAGGGTTTGAGGGCGGTCAATGTGGAAAAATTTTTTTCCAGACTTGCAGCTTTTTATTGAATCAGTTAAATGCTTTATGAAAAACACAGGGGACTTGGAGGTGAACACATTCACTGAGCAGGAAGTCTTCAGACTGAAAAAACTTGTACAGAAGGTAAAACTGCAACTTCATGATGATGATTAAGACACGTTTGGGTATTGTTATCTTTTTGGTCAGTGTACGCTTGTTTCTGGCACAGTTCAGCCCCACTCTCCTCATGTGTAATATACAATTAGGCACTTTAAATCTGAATGGAGCAAGAGATGACATGAAAAGAGCTGCTGTGTTTAAACTGGTTGAGCTGAAGAAAATAGATGTCTTGCTTGTGCAAGAAACACATAGCACAGCAGATAATGAAACTGAATGGAAGAGGGATTGGACTGGAAAATTGATTCTCAGTCATAAATCCAATATTAGTGGTGGGGTTGGGATTCTTTTCTCAAGAGATGTTTTGCAATGCTCCCTTGAGGTAGAGGAAGTAGTCGAAGGCCAGCTACTGAAAGTAAGGGCGCAGTATGACAATGCAACACTGGTTTTTATAAATGTTTATGGTCCAACCCTTGGCCCTGAAAGAGTAGTTTTTCTGGATGTGTTATCTGATGTTATTAGTAAATGTGACAGTGAGGAGTATTTATTTCTGGGAGGGGACTTTAACTGTACAGAGAATTGCAAGTTGGACAGGAACCATCGGGAACCACATCCTGCATCTCTTAGTCGGCTCACACGCTTGGTTAATTCATGTGAACTGACAGATGTTTGGAGAGCTTTTTATGGGACCCAGAGGCAGTATACATGGACACATCTAAAAGATAACGCACTATCCATGGCACGGCTTGATCGGTTTTATTGTTTTAAACATAATTTTAATGTGTTTAAACAATGTAACATGCTTCCAGTTTGTTTCTCTGACCACTCTCTTGTACAGTGCTCGGTTTTCATACGAAGTGTTAAAACAAATAGTGCTTTCTGGCATTTTAACACAGGCCTCCTAAATGATAACAACTTTAGAGATGCTTTTAAGTTTTTCTGGGGCCAATATAGGAGCTGAAGGTCTGAATGTATTTCTCTGCAGCAATGGTGGGACATTGGCAAGTGTCAGATAAAGCAGTTTTGCCAGCAGTACACTCGCAATGTCACCAGAGACATAGCCAGATCTATGAGAGATCTAGAGGATGAAATGGTGGAACTACAGAATTTGGCAGATTCCACAGGAGACAGAGGCCATGTAGAAGCTCTCAAATCCAGAAAGTCTGCTTTGGCTAGCCTGCTGGGTATCACAGCACAGGGGGCACTGGTCCGCTCACGCTTCCTGAACGCCACACATATGGATGCTCCTTCTCACTTTTTCTTTAGTCTAGAGCGCAAGAATGGGCAGAGAAAAACCATTCACTCTCTGCGTACTAACACTGGTGTGCAGCTATCAGATTTTTCTGGAATTCTGAAATACGCAGCAGGGTTCTACAGTGACCTCTATAAGAGCGAACTCAGGCAGGATGTGCTGGGGGCTGAGTCATTCTATCATGGGCTAAAAAAGGTTGAGGTAGCGCTCAATACAGACCTCGAGGCTCAACTGTCCCCTGAAGAACTTCATGACGCCCTGCAAAGTCTGGAAAGTGGCAAGGCACCTGGTATAGACGGGTTACCTGTTGACTTCTATAAGTCTTTTTGGCCGGTGCTCGGAGGGGATTTGTTGACTGTACTGAGGAATAGTGCAACTGAGGGGCGATTGCCTCAGAGTTGCAGAAGGGCCGTCATTACTCTCTTGCCGAAGAAAGGGGATCTGCAGGACATTAAGAACTGGCGGCCAGTGTCCTTGCTCTGCACCGATTACAAGATCTTTTCTAAGGTGCTAGCAAACAGACTGAGAAAGGTGATGAAGGAGGTCATCCATGTTGACCAGACTTACTGTGTGCCCGGTAGGCTGATCACTGACAACATTGCATTAATTAGGGACGTTTTGGACATCTCTAGTTCTTTGGGAGTTGAAACTGGTCTTATTTCCATAGATCAGGAAAAGGCTTTTGACCGGGTTGAACACCAGCACTTGTGGCAAACCATGAAAGCTTTCGGTCTCAGCCCGGGTTTTATAGCTACGATCAAGGTTTTGTACAGTGACATTGAGAGTGTACTCAAAATTAACGGTGGTTTGAGTGCTCTTTTAAGGTTCAAAGGGGAATCAGGCAGGGATGTTCTTTGTCTGGAATGTTGTACTCCCTGGCCATTGAGCCCCTGTTGCATAAATTGAGGTGTGAGTTGTCTGGAGTTGCTTTTGCTGGTTGCGGCACAACTTTTAAGCTCTCTGCCTATGCCGATGATGTAGCTGTTTTTGTAAAGGACCAAAGAGATATTGATGTCTTAGTAAAAAATGTTATCAAGTTTGGTCAGATATCATCGGCTAGGGTAAACTGGGGAAAAAGTGAGGCACTGATGGTAGGAGAGGGACTGAACAGTAAACTCATGTTACCTGGGGGATTGACATGGAAAAGGGGAGGGATGAAATATCTGGGAGTGTTTGTGGGGAATGACACCTTCTCAAATAAGAATTGGGAGAATGTCCTGGAAAAAGTTGAAGGGCGTCTTAGGAAGTGGAAATGGATTCTACCACAACTGTCGTATAGGGGGCGCATGTTAGTAATCAACAACCTGGTGTCATCAACGCTATGGCATCGATTAACATGCGTTGATCCTCCAACCAACCTCCTGGCCAAGATTCAGGCTGTGCTGGTGAACTTTTTCTGGGACAACTTGCACTGGATTCCTCAGAGTGTGCTGTACCTTCCTAAAGATGAGGGGGGTCAAGGGCTAGTCCATCTGGCCAGCAGGGGTGCAGCCTTCCGCCTCCAGTTCATTCAAAGATTGCTCACTGGGCCTAGAGATCTAGTGTGGCGACCAGCAGCCTGTGCAATACTTCGACGGTGTTGTGGACTCGGAGTAGACCTGCCCTTGTTCCTAATGGCTATTAAGAACTCAGACCTCAACGGATTGCCTGGATTTTATCGTGGGCTCATGAGAGTGTGGAATATGTTCAAGAAGGAGAGAATGGGCTGTTCTGACTCTCTGAGCTGGCTTCTAAAAGAGCTGGTGGTGTATGGTGGGCGTATGGACACGTTCTGCGACTTTGGACCCACGGTATCAAAGCTGTTCTGCCAGGCAAAGGTCGTCACATTGGGTCAGGTGGTGGAGCTGGCTGGGCCCAATCTTGACAACGCTGCCCCTCTAGCATCTCACCTGGGAGTGAAATCTACGCGCCTCCTTAGTCGGGTACTACTTAAGTGGAACGGTCAACTCACAGCAGTAGAACGGGGGCTTTTGACATCATACTGCAGTGGTTCTACTCATCCCAATTGTGAGCATCCATTTCCTGGTTTAAAGGTTGTCCCTGATCTGAAAAATTGTATGGGGCCGCTTTTGGATTTGGGAAATGCTCTTAATGAAAGGCTGAATGTACTTAAAGGTAAGACCATGTATAATATGCTTGTAAAAGTCTTGAATAAAGATAAACTGAGTGGTCGGACTGATACACCCTGGAGGGCCCAGCTGGGCTTGGGGGAGAATGTGAAGCCAGTCTGGAGGGGCTTATACAAACCACCGTTAATTAAAAAACCTGGTGATCTGCAGTGGAGGGTCTTGCATGGCATAGTGGCGGTCAATGCTTTTGTTTCTGTGCTAGATCCTAATGTGAATGACAGCTGTCCCTATTGTGCCCAGAGAGAAACAGTGTTTCATTGCTTTTCAGAATGTGTGAGGCTTACACCCCTGTTCCTGCTACTAGACCGTTTATTTAGATCATCTGGGGAAAGTTTCTGCAAACAGAATTTCATTTTTGGTTTCAAATATAGTCAACGTGTAAAATTTAAATGTCAACTCTTGAACTTTATTTCAGGGCAGGCAAAGATGGCTATCTATGTGAGCTGTAAAAAGAGAATTAAAGAATGTATAGAATGTCATGTTGAACTGTTGTTCTGCAGGATGGTCAAGGCCAGGATAAAAGTAGACTTCAATTACTACAAGGCAATGAAAGACCTGGTCACATTCACAACCTTGTGGTGTTATAAAGGGCTGCTGTGTTCCACCATAAAAGATGAGCTGGTCTTTTCTAAAGAACTTGGATAAAAGAGGTCTTACCTGTTTTTTAATTTTTTTAGTTGTCGGTGAATGATTGATTGTTTATACCTCGACAAGTATTGTTTATGTTCGGAGGGATTTCAAGTCTGCTTTTTGTCTAAATTTTTCTGTTAAATAAAGACTTGGTTTAAAATTCAAATTCTCTCTCTCTCTCTCTGGATCCGTTTGCTTCCTTTAACTCAAACAGCTTGCTTCTTGAGCCTTTTCTTTCTCAGTCTCTCCTTCTGCATGACCCTTTAAGATAAGTCCAAACATTTGCTAAAATGATCATTAAATGAATGAAACCCTGAAACTGACTCCATTTTTGCTAAATTGCTCAGTTAGTGAATTTCTATGGTGGAAAGAAAAATTAACATGGAAGACTGATGTTTGATGTGTGAACCTCTAAAACTAAAAAAGTAATGTCAAATCATTTAGGCTAATTTATACCTAGTATGAGCAATAAGCCTATGTCATGGAATTCAGTATTCATTTTAACTGAAAGCTTAAACAACTCCCACTCACTTTCTTCTTGATCACTAACCTCCACCAGACCTGCTCCTTCAGCCCTGTCAGTCTCCTCCATCTTCCTTCTCTCCCTCTCCTTGCCTGTATTTAGGAACACGTTATTTTATTAAACTCAGATTTACAAGAACTCAAGGCTTAATGAGTGATCAATAGTTTACATTTGTATTTGTCTGACCTGGCAAAATCTTCTCACCTGACTGGCTTTCGGTGGAGCTGCTTCCTTTTTTGAAGAAATTTCGTATATGCATCTACAGGTTGTGCAATTGAGGGATATACAATTGCATTATGATCAACACAATGTGACCTTTTCACTGACATTAACTGATGATAAACAACAATCTATGCCTACTGATATGATTGTTTCGAAATACTTAAGAGGCATGTAAAAGCAAAGAATGTAAAGAGCTGTCAGTAACATTATCTATCTTTTTCGCTCATTCTGGCTGGCTCATCAGCTAGTTAGTATAATGTTAGTGTTATATAGTCTATCCTCTTGTCTATTCCTCACTTAAACCTAAAGTTAGCTAACGTTAAGCAGGTAACAAACGAGTAACAACTTGATAGCTTCCTACATTGACCATCATTTGCCACAAATTCATAGTGGAGCTAGGTATCTTCACTCTGTAACTACTTACTATTTCACTCTGTACTTTATGTTTATCTCGGTAAAGTTTTAGCCAACATCTTGTCACAACTTTGTGGTTTCGGACTGCCGTTAGTCTCTAGCAAAAATGGTACAGAAATTGCAGAGTGGGCAGCACAGCCAATGTAAACACTGGATTAGAGCAGCAGCAGCCTCTCCCAGGTCCTAGCACCTGGTTGTCTAAGTACATTGTGAATTTGGAGATTTTAATGAATGAGAAAAAAAACTATTGATGATTTAAACTAATAAGGTCCATTCATAAAAGAAAAATTTAGGGGGCTAAAGCCCCCGTAAAATAGGCCCAGCGATGCCCCTGTGAATGAGTAATACAGTTTGGAGTTAATATAGGAGCTATTCAGCACACTTTCAATTAGATATGGGTATGCCTCAGAGAAGTGTAATCAGTTCGATTTTATATTCTGTCATGAATGATGACGTATATTCAGATACTCATAGTGATATAGGGGATTGTTATTTGCAAGTGATGGACCTTTATGGAAGAGAGGAAAAAACACAAAATATACAATTAAAAAATCACAAAAAGTTATAGTTAAAGTAGAATAATGGTCCTTAAAGTGGGACTTTAGATTTTCAGTGGAAAATAAAAATGAATATGATTTTTCTCACAAAGGAAAATAGGGGAGGAGTATAAATTTAAATTACATGGAAGAGAGTTGAAAAGAGTTAATGTACTTAGATTGTATGGGGTATGGTTTGAAACTAGCCTTACATGGAAGGCTCTTGTAGAAAAGATAATAACTAAATGTAAGATTTTAAATGCCATGAGATGTATTATTGCTTTTCCACGTGTTTATTCAGAAAAGTCAAACCGGAACTACACTCACTGGCCACTTTATTAGGTACACCTTGCTAGTACCGGGTTGGACCCCCTTTTGCCTTCAGAACTGCCTTAATCCTTCGTGGCATAGATTCAACAAGGTACTGGAAACATTCCTCAGAGACTTTGGTCCATATTGACATGATAACATCACGCAGTTGTTGCAGATTTGTCGGCTGCACATCCATGATGCGAATCTCCCGGTCCACCACATCCCAAAGGTGCTCTATTGGATTGAGATCTGGTGACTGTGGAGGCCATTTGAGTACAGTGAACTCATTGTCATGTTCAAGAAACCAGTCTGAGATGATTCGAGCTTTATGACATGGCGCGTTATCCTGCTGGAAGTAGCCATCAGAAGATGGGAACACTGTGGTCATAAAGGGATGGACATGGTCAGCAACAATACTCAGGTAGGCTGTGGCGTTGACACGATGCTCAATTGGTACTAAGGGGCCCAAAGTGTGCCAAGAAAATATCCCCCACACCATTACACCACCACCACCAGCCTGAACCGTTGATACAAGGCAGGATGGATCCATGCTTTCATGTTGTTGACGCCAAATTCTGACCCTACCATCCGAATGTCGCAGCAGAAATCGAGACTCATCAGACCAGGCAACGTTTTTCCAATCTTCTATTGTCCGATTTTGGTGAGCCTGTGCGAATTGTAGCCTCAGTTTCCTGTTCTTAGCTGACAGGAGTGGCCCCCGGTGTGGTCTTCTGCTGCTGTAGCCCATCTGCGTCAAGGTTCGACGTGTTGTGCATTCAGAGATGCTCTTCTGCATACCTCGGTTGTAATGAGTGGTTATTTCAGTTACTGTTGCCTTTCTATCAGCTCGAACCAGTCTGGCCATTCTCCTCTGACCTCTGGCATCAACAAGGCATTTTCGCCCACAGAACTGCCGCTCACTGGATATTTTCTCTTTTTCGGACCATTCTCTGTAAACCCTAGAGATGGTTGTGCGTGCAAATCCCAGTAGATCAGTATATTTCAGTTTCTGAAATACTCAGACCAGCCCGTCTGGCACCAACAACCATGCCACGTTCAAAGTCACTTAAATCACCTTTCTTCCCCATTCCGATGCCCGGTTTGAACTGCAGCAGATCGTCGTGACCATGTCTACATGCCTAAATGCATTGAGTTGCTGCCATGTGATTGGCTGATTAGAAATTTGCGTTAACGAGCAGTTGGACGGGTGTGCCTAATAAAGTGGCCGGTGAGTGTACAAGCAGACACAAACCCGAAAAACAAGCAGACACTAGAGGACAGTACAGTGCATTAGCGACACCAATTGTCAAATTTCTGTATTACAACACTGCCACTAAATTTTACAATGGCATTAAGGCACTTCACACTAAATTATATTACTAAGAGCCTTGCTCTCCTTCACAAATAACGCCAAGATAATAAATCTTTAAACTGAAAAAAAACTTGCAAGATTCCTTTTCTTACTCCTTTTACCTTGCTTACAGCTTTCTTACCATTTTCAACAGAAAAACAGTGCCTATTACAGTAAACAGAATTACATAGGGAAAAGCCCAATCTCTCTCCTAAGATATTCAAACTTCTGTTTAGTCAGTGGCTTGGTCAAGATATCTGCCTTCATGTCATTTGTTGGGCAATATTGCAGTTCTATTTGCCCATTCTGCACACATTCACGGATGTAGTGGTAGCGAATGTCTATGTGTTTAGTTCTTGAGTGATCCACTGGATTCTTCGCGATTGCAATGGCTCCTTGGTTGTCCTCCAGGATCACTGTGGGCGTAGCATCCATTCCGAGATCATTCAGTAATTGTCTCAGCCAGGTACCCTCTTGAGAAGCTTGACTGAGTGCGACGTACTCGGCTTCTGCTGTTGAAAGTGCAACTGTTGCCTGTTTCTTGTTGAGCCAGCTCACTGCTCCTCCACTCAGTAAGAATATGTTGCCGGTTGTTGAGAGGTGGTCATCCTGATCACTGGCCCAGTCAGCATCTGAGAAGCCGATCAAAGTTCCAGACTCTGACCGCTCGTACTTGAGAGCAAGGTTCACTGTACCTTTCAAGTATCGACGTATTCTCTTCAGAGCAGTCAGATGTGCAGCATCTAGATTTGCATTGAACTTTGACACAGCACTCACTGCTTGAGCTATGTCTGGTCGTGTGACCATCGCAGCATACAGCAGACTTTCTACCATGGACTGATAGGTACTTTGGTTCACAGGCTTACTCACACCATCACTTTTTTTCAATTTGACGTTGGCATCAGCAGGAGTTGCAACAGGATTTCCATCATCCATCCCATATTTCTGAAGAATGGCTTCAATGTAATGCTTCTGATGAAGTAAGACACAGTTATTTTCTTTGTCTTGGACAACAGAGACGCCCAGGATATAGGACAACTCACCCATGTCCTTCATCTTGTAGCGCTTCTTGAGAGCCATTTTCAACTCGTTCATGCTTGCAGTCGACTCCGTAATCAGAATCAGATGATCCACATAAACAGCGAGTATCTCAAGCTCTTGTCTTAATCTCACAAACACACAGGGGTCTGATGTGCTCTGTTTAAATCCAATTTCCATCATGAACTCTGTGAAAGCCTTGCTCCAGCAGCGAGGAGACTGCTTCAGCCCATAGATTGATTTCTTCAGTTTACACACCAGGTGTTCCTGCCCTGGTTTGATGTATCCCTCTGGTTGCTCCATGTAGATTTCTTCTTCCAGGTGTCCATTAAGGAATGCAGTTACTATGTCAATCTGGTGCACATGTAGATTGTTCTGAATGGCAAAGGACAGTAATGTACGAACTGAGCTGAATCGTACCACGGGTGAAAAAGTTTCATCATAGTCAGCACCATACAACTGTGAGTAGCCCTTGGCGACGAGTCTGCACTTGTATCTCTCCACTCGTCCATCACTATGATGCTTGACTTTGAACACCCATCTTGATCCTATGGCCTTTCTATCCCTTCTCCACTAAGTCCCACGTCTCATTTTCCAGCAGCGACTCATATTCCAAGTCAACCGCCTCCTGTCATTCCTTTGCATTAGTACTCATCATTGCCTCTTTCAATGTGCTTGGCTCTATGACACGACACACATTGGCATGATCAACAGTCACTATATCAGCAAACTCATCATATCCATATCTCCTTGGAGCCCTTCTGATTCTGCCGCCTTCTCTAGCAGCTTCATCGACAGTGACCTCGTCATCTGGTGTTCCACTCTCATCTGTGTTCATGGTTACCGCGTTCTCCGAGCAGGTCACTTCCACTTCCTGTTTCCAGTCGAAGTCTGATTCATTAAAGATGACATCACGACGAATTAGAATTCTCCTTTTCTCTTCATCAAACAGGCGATAGCCTGTGGCATTGTTTGCATATCCCATGAAACGAAGCTTCACAGCCTGCTTGTCCGGTTTTCTTCTATGTCTGGGATATGTGCATAAGCAACACAGCCAAACACTCTCATGTGACTCATGTCCGGCTTTTTGCCACACCATCTCTCGTAGGGTGTCTCTTGCTTCAGGACAGATGTGGGCGGCCTGTTCTGTATGTAAGCTGCGGTTGCTACAGCCTCTGCCTACTACATCTTTGGCAACTTAGCATGAGACAGCATACTTCTAGCTAATTCAGTTAATGTCCTGTTTTTCTTTCTGCAACACCATATTGCTGTGGTGAGTGAGGTACAGTCATCTCATGGTGGATACCTTGAGCCTTCAAATATTCTTGAAACTCCTTTGATGTGTACTCACCACCATTGTCTGTTCTCAGTCTCGTGACGTTCTGCCCACACTCATTGGAGAATGTTTTTTAATTTAATTTTAATTTTGCGAAAAGGATGGAAATGGCTGTGGTGAATACATATTTCAAGAAGAGGGAGGAACACGGGGTGATGTAAAAGAGTGGAGGAAAGTGCATACAGGTAGACTATATCTTATGTAGAAGGCGCAAAATGAAAGGAATTGGAGACTGCAAGGTGGTGACAGGGGCGAGCATAGCTAGGCAGCACCGGATGGTGGTCTGCAGGATGACTATGGAGACCAAGAAGAGGAAGCGAATGAAGGCAGAACCAAAGATCAAATGGTGGAGGTTGAAAAAGGAAGACTGTTGTGTGGAATTCAGGGAGAAGTTAAGACAGGCACTGGGTGGTAGGGAAGAATTGCCGGATGACTGGGCAAGCACTTTAAGAAGGGAAGTAACGATTAGCGAGCAGCAGTATGCTTTCATGCCACAAAAGAGCACTAAAGATGCAATGTTTACTTTGAGAATATTGATGGAGAAGTTTGGAGAAGGCCAGAAGGAATTACATTGTGTCTTTGTGGATTTATATAAGGCATATGACAGGGTGCCGAGAGAAGAGGTGTGGTATTATATGAGGAAGTCGGGAGTTGCAGAGAACTACTATGTAGGAGTGGTGCAGGATATGTATGAGGGAAGTGTGACAATGGTGAGGTGTGCAGTTGGAATGACAGATGGGTTCAAGGTGGAGGTGGAATTACATCAAGGATCGGCTCTGAGTCCTTTCTTGTTTGCAATGGTGATGGACAGGTTGACGGACAAGATCAGGCAGGAGTCTCCGTGGACTATGATGTTCGCGGATGACATTATGATCTGTAGCGAGAGTAGGTTGCAGGTGGAGGAGAGCCTGGAGAGGTGGAGGTATGCACTGGAGAGAAGAGGAATGAAAGTCAGTAGGAGCAAGATGGAATACATATGCATGAATGAGAGGGAGGACAGTGGAATAGTGAGGATGCAAATAGTAGAGGTAACTAGAGTGTATGAGTTTTAATACTTGGGGTCAATTGTACAAAGTAACGGGGAGTGCAGGAGAGAGGTGAAGAGGCAGGGTGGAATGGGTGGAGAAGAGTATCAGGAGTGATTTACGACAGACGGGTACCAACAAGAGTTAAAGGGAAGGTTTACAAGATGGTTGTGAGACAAGCTATGTTATATGATTTGGAGACAGTGGCACTGATGAAAAGACAGGAGGCGCAGCTGGAGGTGGCAGCTGAAGATGCTAAGATTTTAATTGGGAGTGGCGAAGAAGGACACATGATTAGGAACAATTATATTAGAGGGACAGCTCGGGTAGGACAGTTTGGAGACGAAGCAAGAGAGGCAAGATTGAGATGGCTTGGACATGTGTGGAGGAGAGATGCTGGGTATCTTGGGAGAAGGATGCTGAATATGGAGCTGCCAGGGAAGAAGAAAAGAGGAAGGCCAAAGAGGAGGTTTATGGATGTGGTGAGGGAAGACATGCAGGTGGCTGGTGTGACAGAGGAAGATGTAGAGGACAGGAAGAAATGGAAACTGATGATCCGCTGTGGCGACCCCTAACGGGAGCAGCCGAAAGTAGTAGTAGTAGTAGTAGCATTCATAAAATAAATGTATAATTGTTTCTGTGCCAGTACATGATTCAGAAAGATCATTTCCATATTTTTTTAGAAAGCAGTTTGTTGATAGTTTAAATGTATAGATTTAAATACACTTCGCTGGGGCGTCTGGGTAGCGTAGTGGTCTATTCTGTTGCCTACCAACATGGGGCTCGTCGGTTCGAATGTCCGTGTTACCCCCGGCTTGGTCAGGCGTTCCTACAGACACAGTTGGCCGTGTCTGTGGGTGGGAAGCAGGATGTGGGTATGTGTCCTGGTCGCTGCATACCGCCTCCTCTGGTGGGTCGGGGCGCCTGTTCGGGGGGGATAGCGTAATCCTCTCATGCTCTAAGTCTCCCTGGTGAAACTCCTCACTGTCAGGTGAAAAGCGACTGACGACTTCACATATATTGGAGGAAGCATGAGGTAGTCTGCAGACCTCCTCAGATCGGCAGAGGGGTGTAGCAGCGACCAGGATGGCTCGGAAGGGTGGGTTAATTGGCCAAGTACAATTAGGAAGAAAAAAAAGAGGGGGGGGGGCATGAAAAAAGTTAACCGTTTATAACAGTTGATTAATGGATGAACAGGACTAGGTAATCTTCCAGTAAACCCGTGGCCAGCAGTAATGTGAAGACACGTGGTCCTTTCTTCTTCTGCAGGACAGGGTATCTCTGTGTGTGCTGTGTGTGCACGGTCCAAAGAGAGAGAGAGCGAAGTTCAACTCCCCCCGCTGTTTTAAGGGCGCAATTGCATTACTGTACACAATATAACTATAACCGATGTGATTAAGGTGATAAAGTTGGTGGAGATCACCTGTGAGGTTGAGCAGGGAGTTATGGGTATTGTAGTCCACAGGCAACGCCGGTCTCTACATGTGAATGGCCAAGCAAAAAGGAAACAAATCATAAATTCTACTGGCAGGTTCAAGGTCAGTTGGCAGTAACTGAATTGAACTGGTGTGATGTCATTACTGACACTGAGGGGGACACAACAGTTGAAAGAGTCTGGAGGGATGATGAAATGATGACAGAGATGAAAGAAAAGGTGGATCTTTACTATTTTGGTATTTTTGGTGTATCTCCAGGCAGCTAAATGGTAACTGTAAACACCAATACCTTTGTCTCCTATACTTGCCAAATATCTTACCTGTATATCTAGCAGCCTATATGTGTAAATATTCATAAATGTAATAAATTCCAAGAGACATGTGCTGGGGTTTTAGGTATTTTACTAAATGGATAATTGTCATTGGAACTGATCCTGTCATATGATGAAAAAACAAGTATTAAAACTATTATTATAGCTCACATGAGTGACTTTTCTTGGCAAGCTCTACATGTATGTTCTTCATAAATTTTATGTCCATTATAATTCTGTTATCCTCTTTCAATGTTGCATTATGTAAATTGCGTGAACACAACATCCATTGCATGCTGTCCGTCTTGGGAGAGAGATCCCTCCTCTGTTGCTCTCCCTGAGGTTTCTTCCTATTTTTTCTCCCTGTTAAAGGGTTTTTTTAGGGAGTTTTTCCTTATCCAATGAGAGGGTCTAAGGACAAGATGTAGTGTTGCTGTTAAGCCCACTGAGGCAAATTTGTAATTTGTGATATTGGGCTATACAAATAAAATTGATTTGATTTTGATTTGATTTGATATGTAAACAATTGTATAGTTACTGCATTACTGTATATATATATATATATATATATATATATATATATATATATATACACACTCACTGGCCACTTTATTAGGTACACCTTGCTAGTACTGGGTTGGACCCCCTTTTGCCTTCAGAACTGCCTTAATCCTTCGTGTCATAGATTCAACAAGGTACAGGAAACATTCCTCAGAGAGTTTGGCCCATATTGACATGATAGCGTCACGCAGTTGCTGCAGATTTGTCGGCTGCACATCCATGATGCGATTCTCCCGGTCCACCACATCCCAAAGGTGCTCTTTTGGATTGAGATCTGGTGACTGTGGAGGCCATTTGAGTACAGTGAACTCATTGTCATGTTCAAGAAACCAGTCTGAGATGATTCGAGCTTTATGACATGGCGCGTTATCCTGCTGGAAGTAGCCATCAGAAGATGGGAACACTGTGGTCATAAAGGGATGGACATGGTCAGCAACAATACTCAGGTAGGGCTGTGGCGTTGACAAGATGCTCAATTGGTACTAAGGGGCCCAAAGTGTGCCAAGAAAATATCCCCCACACCATTACACCACCACCACCACCAGCCTGAACCATTGATACAAGGCAGGATGGATCCATGCTTTCATGTTGTTGACGCCAAATTCTGACCCTACCATCTGAATGTCGCAGCAGAAATCGAGACTCATCAGACCAGGCAACATTTTTACAATCTTCTATTGTCCAATTTTGGTGAGCCTGTGCGAATTGTAGCCTCAGTTTCCTGTTCTTAGCTGACAGGAGTGGCACCCGGTGTGGTCTTCTGCTGCTGTAGCCCATCTGCCTCAAGGTTCGACGTGTTGTGCGTTCAGAGATGCTCTTCTGCATACCTCGGTTGTAATGAGTGGTTACTTCAGTTACTGTTGCCTTTCTATCAGCTCGAACCAGTCTGGCCATTCTCCTCTGACCTCTGGCATCAACAAGGCATTTTCACCCACAGAACTGCCGCTCACTGGATATTTTCTCTTTTTCGGACCATTCCCTGTAAACCCTAGAGATGGTTGTGTGTGCAAATCCCAGTAGATCAGCAGTTTCTGAAATACTCAGACCAGCCCGTCTGGCACCAACAACCATGCCACGTTCAAAGTCACTTAAATCACCTTTCTTCCCCATTCTGATGCTCGGTTTGAACTGCAGCAGATCGTCTTGACCATGTCTACATGCCTAAATGCATTGAGTTGCTGCCATGTGATTGGCTGATTAGAAATTTGCGTTAACGAGCAGTTGGACAGGTGTGCCTAATAAAGTGGCCAGTGAGTGTATATTACTGCAGAACTACAAAAAAGACAATTATAAACAAATAGGTAAAATGCACTAACTAAATGCTCTTGTCCTAATGAGCATTAAACTCACTGTAGGTACATTCACTTATCATATCAATCAACACATCACATATAAATTAATAATTTTGTGTGTTTAAAGGGTAATTCATTAGTGGCTACAACATCTAACAATGACACATTCATACTCTACGGAACCAGTATGTGTCCTTTAAAATCAAGTGGTCCCTGAAAGTTGATCAACAAGTAGCAGTTGGGCAACAGCCGGTTGTCTGTCCTGGACAAAGTTAGAGGAAGAGTGTTTCCCCACATAGGATACTGTTTCATTCTTCTGATTCCTCTTTCAACAAAAATTTGAAGCTGCGCTATGACTTGTGTTTTCAGAGCATCTTCTTTGTTGAATTGTGCTGTGGTTTTAAAGGGGCGTGTAATCAGATTTGACCCATGGTCAGCCCAGGGGTGGATTTAGCCATTTTGGTGCCTACGGCAAATACAGGCATAGGGCCCTCTACGTCCTTTGTTCTCCCCCTTTTTCTTTTTTCTTTTTTTTTTTGTTGTTGATTTTTTCCCCCCCAACTGTATCCAGCCAATTACCCCACTCCTCCAAGCCGTCCCGGTCACTGCTCCATCCCCTCTGCCAATCCGGAGAGGGCTGCAGACTACCACATGCCTCCTTCAATATATGTGGATTCGCCAGCCGCTTCTTTTCACCTGACAGTGAGGAGTTTCGCCAGGGGGACGTAACACGTGGGAGGATCAGACCAGAGGAGGCGCTAGTGCAGCGACCAGGATACATACCCACATCCGGCTTCCCACCCGCAGACATGGCCAATTGTGTCTGTAGGGACACCCGACCAAACTGGAGGTAACACGTGGATTTGAAGCGAAGATCCCCGTGTTGGCAGGCAACGGAATAGACCGAAACGGTTCGTGTGATATCGTACAAAAAGTTATGCACAGTTTGCCATGAAACCAGTCGATTTTTTTCAACAACAAAAACAGTGTTTGACAAATTTGACTGACCAAGGTTTTGCAAAGTAGCTTGTTGCCAACTTCACTTATTACGATTCTGTAAGATTTGATGATTTGTAACATAGCTAGGATAGCTAGCCTAGGCTAATGATAACGCTTTCCTGTTTTACAGATAACGTTTACCAGTTTTTACGGGTTAGGATTTTCACGACAGCCAGCACCGAGGTCACGTGATCACAGCCTGGCCCACAATTAACTGGGTTACATAAGAATTTTAGTGCATTACTTTTCGTATGTTTTACTACGACCAGGGAATGAGAACAGCCTGGCCTATAACCTGTTAACTTTTACTCTGAGCCACGCAGTTGGTTTTTTTGTTTTTGTTTTTTACAGAGAGGAAAACCAGACCCCTTTTCATTTCTTAAAAGTCGACGTAATCACAACTAACAGTCCTTCAAAATCCTCAGACGACAGACGAAGTATTGAGTATTTTCAGCTGTCGAGCTGCCAGGAGAAAAGAGAACAGAGATCCAATGGAATAGATCGCCACGCCACCCGGATCCCCATTCTCCCTCTTTTTCAATCCTTATTTGTCTAAGAAATACCTACTTGTAACTTCTTCTCTCTTCACCAGTCTTCATACAGCAATGATGTTCAGACACCTTGTATTGCATCTGTAAAAAAAAAAAAAATCACATCAGCTTAACAAATACACCCACTGTAAAATCTTATTTTCATAAACAGTATGATGTCTGTGTTGTATCTTCCTTAGAGTATTGACCAACTTATACTGCTAGGTTACAACATAAATCAGTCAGGAGAGGGATTCGAAATTTGCCGTCATGACAGCTGGTGGTTTTATTATACAACAACTGTTATGTGTCTGTGAATGTTCTCATTCATCCAGGTCATGGTTATCCAAAGGAGTTGAATCAAGTGCACTTGATTCAACTCCTTTGGATAACAACTGTTACATGACACTCCAAGGCACCTGTAATATCAATACCCTGGCCCGCCTATAGGTGGCAGCAACGGACCAGGTAGAATCACAATATATAACATCTCCTCCCCACTGAATCAACACGTGGCATCACTAATATCAGAACAAACACCTGTAACCAATAAGCCACTATCATGACATGTAAACTCTATGTTGTCCATGGTAACTAAAATATCTCAAATCCCTGGAATCAAAACTGTTCAATTACAAATAACAATATAATTAACAGTCCCCCTTACTCCCAGTGACAAGCAAAAATATTACTTTTTTTTTTTTAACTAAGGAAATGAGGTGGACTACTCAGACCCTGCCATAACTCTGGGGATTATTCTGCCCCATTCTTCAGGGTGTGGCTACTATAAATCTAAGCGTTTAGAAGACCGCCATTCTCTCTGGGGATACCGGCGGTTAGCACCAGCCTCTGGCGGATCTACAAGGGGTGCAACAGGGACAGACATCAGTGTGGAGCATGACAGTTCTGTCTCTGAAACTGCTGAAGAGATGGGCCCAGAAGAAGCAGGTTCTGTGTGAGCTGGTGCATTCTGGGTGAGGGTGGGTTGGGCTGGGTTGTCCTGCTCATATGACTCAGCACAGACCACTGGTAGTGGTGATGTAGTGTTCTCAGACGCTGTTTCTGCAGCAAGCAGTTGGTCTGTGTGTCTCCTCCAGATGGTGTCTGATTATATAGGACACAGGCCCTGTCTGTGCCAGGACGGTGGCTGGCACCCATTTTGGTCCGGTGTTATAGTTGCGTGCCAGTACACTGTCACCGGGGAAGAAAACCCTTTCTTTTGACTTATGTTGGAGTGTTGAACCTGAGTTTGTTGTTTCAGGTGAACAGTCTCTTTGGTCATTGGTGGTTTTAGGAGGTCGAGGTTGGTGCGGATTTGTCTCTTCATGAGCAGTACCGCAGGAGCAGCTCTTGTGGTTGCATGGGGCACATTTCTGTAAGAGAGCAGGAGGTTGTTCAGCCTCTGGCGGAGAAAGCCTTGGCCCTGAGAAGCCTTCAAAGCGTGTTTCATGCTCTGAACAAATCTCTCTGCCAATCCATTAGTAGATGGGTGATAGGGAGCTGAGCGGATGTGTTGCACTCCATTTACCTCGAGGAATCGCTCGAAGTCTTGTGAGACAAATTGGGGCCCGTTATCCCTCACCAGCTGTTCTGGGAAGCCAAACCGACTGAACATTTCCCCAAGTTTCTCGATGGTTTTCTCAGCTGTTGTCGATCTCATTATGGCCACTTCTGGCCACTTGCTGTGAGCATCAACTGCCACCAGAAACATCCTCTCCTCGAACAGGTCAGCAAAATCAATGTGGACACGCTGCCAGGGTCCCTTTGGCCATTCCCATAGATGGAGGGGGGCTGGCTGTGGCATGCCGCGCACCTGCTGACAAGATGGACATGTTCTCGCAGTCTCTTCTATTTGCCCATCCAGCCCAGGCCACCAGAAGTAGCTCCTGGCGAGTTCGTTCATGCGGACCATTCCGCTGTGGCCTGCATGTAGCTACTGTAGTAGCCTTTTTCGCAGCGTGGGTGGAATAATCACTCTGCGTCCCCATAGGAGACATCCTGCCTGCACAGAGAGCTCATTCCTTCTTGCTAGGTACGGTTTTAGCTCTGGAAGGTTCCCACTCCTTCTGCTGATCACAACATCTATCAGTTTGGACAGCACAGGGTCATTTCGGGTGTGTCGTTTCACTTGAGTAGAAGTGATGGGAGCCTCCTCCACTTGCCTGAAGTAGAAAATGCCAGCCTGCTGTGGCTCACCATGGTCAACCAGCAGGGGCAGCCTAGAGAGGCTGTCGGCATTTGCATGCAGCTCCGACTTGTGGTATTTGATGTCGTAGTCATGGGCAGACAACAACAAGGCCCATCTTTGCATCCAACTGGCTGCCAAGGAAGGAATACCAGTATGGGGCCCGAAAATTGTTGTCAGGGGACGGTGGTCTGTCAGAAGGACAAATTTCCTCCCAAAGAGATATTGGTGAAATTTTCTGACCCCAAACACAATTCCCAGCGCTTCTCGTTCAATTTACACATAGTTGCGTTCGGCTTGGTTGAGTGTGCGTGAAGCGAACGCAATCGGCCGCTCTTCACCACTGGGCATGATGTGAGAAATGACAGCCCCTACTCCATAAGGGGAAGCATCATGCGAGTTATAAGGGCAATGTGGGGTCAAAGTATGTCAGCGTGTCAGACTCAAGCAGCACCTTTTTTGTTTGCGCAAAGGCAGCCTCACACTGTTCAGTCCATTTCCATGCCTTACCACGGCACAGCAGCCGGTGAAGCAGTCGCAGCAGAGAAGAGAGGCTCGGTATGAATTTCCCATAGTAGTTTAGGAGCCCGAGATAAGAGCGTAGTTGACTCACATTTTGAGTCGTTGGTGCTTCCACGATCGCTTTGATTTTGGATGGAGCTTTGTGTAAGCCCTCTGAATCTATTACGTGACCCAAATCCTCTACTGCAGACTGGAAAAACTCACACTTTGATCTGCGGACCCTGAGTCCATATTCTTCCAGACGCTGCAGTGTGGCGTCCAGATTTTCCAGGTGCTCTTGCTCTGTCTTCCCGGTGACCAGTATGTTGTCGAAGTAGCATTGGATGCCAGCCAAGCCGCTCAGTATCTGGTCCATCGCACGCTGGAAGAGAGCCGGGGCCGATGTTATTCCAAAGGGTAGCCTGCAGTATTGGTAGAGGCCCTTGTGAGTGACTATTGTGAGCAGCTCTCTTGACTTCTCATCGACTTGCATCTGGAGGTAGGCTTGTGTGAGGTAAATTTTGCTGAATTTTTGTCCTCCAGCCAATCCAGTGAAAAGCTCCTCAATGTGGGGCAGTGGATATTGTTCAGCCCCAAGCACTGGGTTTATGGTGACTTTGAAGTCGTCGCAAATTCTCACGGAATTATCTTTTTTTATAACTGGCACGATTGGAGTGGCCCAGTCACTCCGGCTGACAGGCTGCAGCACCCCCCTCTTGACCAAGGATTACAGCTCGGCTTCCACTTTTGGCTTTATTGCGTAGGAAACTGGTCTGGCTTTCATGAACCTTGGTTTGCTATCCGGCTGAATGTTCAGTTTAACTGTTATGTCTTTCATTGTTCCCAGTTCCCCCTTGAACACATCTGCATGTTTGTTCAGAACCGTTGTCAGACGTTTTTCACCTTTGCACACCGTACGAATTGCAGGCCAGTCCAGTGTGAGCTCCTCCAGCCACGACCGGCCCAGCAGAGATGGAAAGTTCCCTTTGACTACATACAATGGTAGTTTAGCTGTCTGGCCATTCACAAGGACTGTGACATTGATGACGCCTTTTGTTCACACTGACTCACCGGTGTATGTTTTCAGTTTGAGGCTGGTTGGTTTTAATGGAAGGTGCTGCAAGGTTTCCTTGTAAACAGCATACGACACGATGGAGACAGCTGCACCGGTGTCAATTTCCATGTGCACTGGTTTCCCCTTCAGCAGTGGAGTTTCCCAATATCCATCTGGATCTCCCTGCACTGACAGTACATACACTGATGCCTCATCTGATGAGCTGTTGGGCTCAGCGGTGGTGTGGCTTGGTTCTACACTGTACAGTCTCTTTTTGAATTTGGGCATTGGCTTTTTGGTTACTTGCCTTGGGTTTCTGTCAGCTCCCTTACTTCTGCAAGCGTGTTCCAGGTGCCCCTTTTTTCCACAATTCCTGCAATCCACATCCTTACTCCAACAATCAGCTGCAAAATGTCCTGTTTTGTCGCATCGGTAACATTTTTCATGAGCCCCCTTGTCCTCGGTGGAGAGACCCAGTGTAGTTTACCACTTGCACTGAGGTGCTGAGCCTCCCTGGTAGCTAGCTCCATTGACACAGCAATCTCGACAGCTTTATCCAATGTGAGTGAACCTTCAGTTAGCAGACGTTTCTGAGTAGCCTTACTCCTCATCCCACACACGAGTCTGTCTCTTATGGTGTCATTCAGCGCATCATTGAATTTACAATGCTCTGCTAGCCTCCTCAGTGCAGCCACAAACACTGTTATACTCTCCCCTTCCTCTTGGTTTCTTTTATGTAAACGAAAACGTTCTGCAATTGCCAGTGGCTTGGGTGAGAAATGGGCCATCAACGTAGCCATTATGCTAGCGTAGCTTTTAGTCCCAGGCTTGGCTGGCTGGACCAGGCAAACGCAGACCAAAAGTTTTCGGTCCCATTACACTCAAGAACGTTGGCACAAATCTTCTCATCTGCAATCCCATTTGCTTGAACAAAGTATTCAAAACGTTCTGTGTATGAGCGCCACTGCTCAGTATTTTCATCAAAGGGGCCAATGCTCCCAATCATCCCCGCCATTTTCACCTCGTTCGCCGCTTTTTTCACAAGTAACTTACCTCTGCCGACACTGCAGCCTCTGACGGTGAAGCTAACTTGCTAACCTGCTAGCTTCCAGCTTTCACAGCAACAGTCCGGCTCAGAATCTTCAAAACAGCGGAGAAACACACGCGGATGTCGAATAAGATCCTCGTCGCCACTTTGTTGTATCTTCCTTAGAGTACTGACCAACTTATACTGCTAGGTTACGACATTAATCAGTCGGGAGAGGGATTCGAAATTTGCCGTCATGACAGCCGGTGGTTTTATTATACAACTGTCACATGACACTCCAAGGCACCCGTAATATCAATACCCGGATCCGCCTATAGGTGGCAGCAACAGACCAGGTATAATCACAATATATAACAGTCTGTATGATACGTTTGTACTTTATCGTCCATTGACATGGAAGATCTGTCATTGGTTGTCATTATTTACCTTGATTTTCCAGCAGTTTTTCTGATAGAATCTCCTTACTGGACCTGCTTGCTGCTGCACAAATTGGAGAAGTTGTTTATGGTCTTCTGTCGTCTCTCTTGGGTTACTAATGAGAGAAGATAACACACAAGACAATAAGAGGCCAATTATGGAGACACAAAAAATAATAAACACAATACACGGTTAAAAATTACAACAATTTCTCTTTAACTTTGTCTCTGTCTTTGTCATCCTCTCCCTTGAATTTATTTTTTTTTAATTTATTTACATTGCTTAGGTTTGTCTTGCTTTCTTTCTCTAACCAACTCAGCTTTAATGGGTGGGGGACATATGAAGGGAATCTTTGGCTGTTGCTGTATTGTTGCATCTTGAGTAATCAGAACAGTGATGGAGCTCTTTGATGGGTTCTCAGAAGTTGTGATATGTCATATGCCATGAGGCTATATTCTATATGGCGGAGAAGCACAGTTTTGATGGCCATACTAAATTTTGACCTTGCGAGCCTTGACCTCAGCTAATCTTACAGTCACTAATTCCATATCCAGTGACTTCCTGACTTCATGCTTGATGGAGAGAACAGCAAGTGCAGACAGCCTGTCCTGTGACATAGTGGACCTGGTGTATGTTTTAATGAGTTTTAGCGATGAGAAACTTCTCTCACCTGAAGCTACTGTCACAGGGAGAGTGAAGTAGTTTGACAGCTATACTCAATTTTGGATGGATGTCAAAGATATTCTCCTTATATACACTCACCGGCCACTTTATTAGGCACACCCGTCCAACTGCTCGTTAACGCAAATTTCTAATCAGCCAATCACATGGCAGCAACTCAATGCATTTAGGCATATAGACATGGTCACGACGATCTGCTGCAGTTCAAACCGAGCATCAGAATGGGGAAGAAAGGTGATTTAAGTGACTTTGAACGTGGCATGGTTGTTGGTGCCAGACGGGCTGGTCTGAGTATTTCAGAAACTGCTGATCTACTGGGATTTGCACGCACAACCATCTCTAGGGTTTACAGAGAATGGTCCGAAAAAGAGAAAATATCCAGTGAGCGGCAGTTCTGTGGGCGAAAATGCCTTGTTGATGCCAGAGGTCAGAGGAGAATGGCCAGACTGGTTCGAGCTGATAGAAAGGCAACCGTAACTCAAATAACCACTCATTACAACCGAGGTATGCAGAAGAGCATCTCTGAACGCACAACACGTCGAACCTTGAGGCAGATGGGCTACAGCAGCAGAAGACCACACCGGGGGCCACTCCTGTCAGCTAAGAACAGGAAACTGAGGCTACAATTCGCACAGGCTCACCAAAATCGGACAATAGAAGATTGGAAAAACGTTGCCTGGTCTGATGGGTCTCGATTTCTGCTGCGACATTTGGATGGTAGGGTCAGAATTTGGCGTCAACAACATGAAAACATGGATCCATCCTGCCTTGTATCAACGGTTCAGGCTGGTGGTGGTGGTGTAATGGTGTGGGGGATATTTTCTTGGCACACTTTGGGCCCCTTAGTACCAATTGAGCATCGTGTCAACGCCACAGCCTACCTGAGTATTGTTGCTGACCATGTCCATCCCTTTATGACCACAGCGTTCCCATCTTCTGATGGCTACTTCCAGCAGGATAACGCGCCATGTCATAAAGCTCGAATCATCTCAGACTGGTTTCTTGAACATGACAATGAGTTCACTGTACTCAAATGGCCTCCACAGTCACCAGATCTCAATCCAATAGAGCACCTTTGGGATGTGGTGGACCGGGAGATTCGCATCATGGATGTGCAGCCGACAAATCTGCAACAACTGCGTGATGTTATCATGTCAATATGGACCAAAGTCTCTGAGGAATGTTTCCAGTACCTTGTTGAATCTATGCCACGAAGGATTAAGGCAGTTCTGAAGGCAAAAGGGGGTCCAACCCGGTACTAGCAAGGTGTACCTAATAAAGTGGCCAGTGAGTGTATAAAATCAAGCATCCCAGATGGTGATGAAATATGTGTGGGGAAGGATCTAACTGCACCCTTTACCTCAAGCTTCAGGTCCTCTGCATCAATAACATCCATTCTCTGCTCCAATCTGTGGCAGCATTCATCTAGCTTCCGTCCTTTCTCAGTGCTTTCTCATTATGTCAGTGGAGTAGAGAAATCCGTACAGTGTCTTTACGTATGCTCAATAATCCAGGTAAAAAAAATCAAAGAAAGTTGAATCAGTTCATCTGGACACAACGTTTATTGAGAGAGAAACGTTTCATCACTCATCTAAGTGACCTCTTCAGTCTCATCTGACTGCAGGTATCCCCACCCTTATGAACAATACAGTGGCATAATGACCGAAACCGACGATTGGTTTCATATGCAAATTGACATGAGCATTAACCAGAGTTTTAATGGCAATGGATTTGGGAATGGTTGCAATCACAGCACAGAAGGACAACCGCTGCCTAGGTGTAAACCAGTGGGGATTCCATATGTGGCGAGAGTGTTGGAAGAGTTGAGATGTGTATTTTCCAAACACTGCATCTCAGTTGCTTTCAAACCCCAAAACACGCTGCACCAGAAATTTGTCTACCCCCAAGGATCGGGTCCCCCGGCACAAACGGAGCAACATAGTGTATGCTGTTAAGTGCCAGGAGGATTGCCGTAACTTGTACATCGGGGAAACCAGACAGATGCTAGCCAAGAGAGTGGTACAACACAGAAGAGCTAACATGTCAGGCAGGCCAGGACTCCACAGTCTACATTCATCTATAGGCCAGTGGCCACTCTTTCAAGGATGAGGATGTGCACATCTTTGATAGGGAGGAACCATGGTTTGAATGGGGAGTCAAAGAGGCCATCTATGTGAAGAGGTAATGACCACCCCTTCATCCAAGATAACAGATTTCATTCTTAAATAAGAAGGAGACTGAAGGGTGTCCGGGCAGCGTAGTGGTCTATTCCGTTATCTACCAACATGGGCATTGCTGGTTCGAATCCCCGTGTTAGCTCCGGCTTGGTTGGGCGTCCCTACAGACACAATTGGCCGTGTCTGCAGGTGGGCCGGATGTGGACATGTGTCCTGGTCACTGCACTAGCGCCTCCTCTGGTTGGTCAGGGCGCCTGTTTGGGGGGGAGAGGGGGAACTGGGGGAATAGCGTGATCCTTCCACATGCTACGTCCCCCTGGCAAAACTCCTCACTGTCAGGTGAAAAGAAGCGGCTGGCAACTCCACATGTATCGGAGGAGGCATGTGGTAGTCTGCAGCCCTCCCCGGATCGGCAGAGGGGGTGGGGCAGAGACCTAGACAGTTTGGAAGAGTGGGGTAATTGGCCAAGTACAACTGGGGAGAAAAAGAGAGAAAAACTCCAAAACAGAAAAAAAGAAGGAGACCAACTGTTCGTGAGGATACTGCGTGCTACAACAATGACCTCCACCATTCAGCTAAAAACAAGTACAGACTCAGAAAGCTGCAAGTTATCGGAAAGGCCCAAACCACCCCCTCAATCACTCCTTCACATCCTTGCCTACATTACCCCAAAATATGTGGCTCTAGGATCGGCCTCTACACCCACCTGAAGAACCAGAAGGACCCAGAAGGAGGACAGTCATACTCGATCGACCCCAACTGACCACCAACAATGATGGTGTGTGTGCGTGTGTGTGTGTGTGAGAGAGAGAGAGAGAGAGCGAGAGAGAGAGAGAGAGAGAGAGAGAGAGAGAGAGAGAGAGAGAGAGAGGGAGAGAGAGAGAATGAAAGAAAGAGAGAGAGAGAGAGATAAAGGGAGTTTTTTTTTTAGCATCAGGCCAGTCTTGTGGGTACTTTTCTATAGTATTGTTGTAGAGCACTTGCTAGAACAAGGTATACAGTGTTGTTGCTGTAACTTGGTATCTCAGATGTAATGCTGCTGTTGCTGCAGCGTGGACTATTGATGGGTATAATGCATTTTGTTGGTCCACCAACCCAGTATCACCTCAGTCCTCATTGTGTGCTATTTTAAGCAAATTGGAAGTTATTGATCTTGACCCTGATGGTGGCAGATCCCATCGATATAAGTACAGTGGCTTACCACACCCTAATTGTACATATAAACCTGGGAGCTTTGATACTCTAGTACATTTAATTCCTTCCTCTGTGCAATGCAATATTAAGCCCAACATACAAATTTAATGTCTGGCTGACAGATATACAGAGCAACATTTGGAAAAGAGGAAAGAGTGTTTTATTCTGTCACCAGCTTCCGTGACAACTGGCAATGGTGTGGTGTATAATTCTCTTACTTCAATGCCTGATGTTCCAACAGTGTTAACATATCTACCATTCAATTTTGGGGGAATTTGAAACTCGTTTTGTTTTATTACTGAAACTTTACCTCCGGAGTCAACTGGAAATGTATCGTTTTTCCCTGCCACTTCTAAAATAATTTCAGGTAAAAGCTCAAATCTGCTAATTT
The DNA here is from genome assembly GCF_029633865.1 of Lampris incognitus. Classification (NCBI taxonomy): domain Eukaryota; kingdom Metazoa; phylum Chordata; class Actinopteri; order Lampriformes; family Lampridae; genus Lampris; species Lampris incognitus. The sequence goes on along the minus strand of NC_079215.1, from coordinate 40,573,545 downwards.
TTGTCGTGTTGAATGCATCTTGGCTGTCATATTTTGGTGTGCATGTGTGTGTAATGTTGGGGGTCCATCCACCAGACTCCGGCATCTCCCCCCTTCCCACCACCAGCCATGCTTCATCTTCAGTGTACATACCGTGTGTATTCCCAATGGGTCCCCGCTTCTTTCTTAGTTCAGTACAATCTTTTGCCCAATGGTCAGGGACCTCACAGTTCCAACATCCCCTGTCTTGAGGGCCTGCATTGCGGGTCCTCTACTCGGAGCTCGACCTCTGCTCTGAGGTGGGCCACCTCTTCTTCTCCTTCTGCCTCTGTTGGTGCTCTGCTGAGTCTGGAGCTGTGCCAACTGTGCCATTTGAAGCTTGTTAGTCAACCGACTGTTGGATCGTTGTGCTTTTGTCTCTGAGAGTTTCATATTCTTTTCAACATGGATGGCATGATCTTGAATGGCTGCCAAATGTCATCTGTCCCAGCCCACAGTGTTTGCATACCTGGTGGCTGATTTAATACCTATGCTATCCAGGAAACAGTTCTTGAGCTGCTGTTCATATGGTGAGTCTTTTTGTTCATCCGGTGGTGCCGGTGGTGCTAGATCACTGTTTCTCTGAAAACTTTGGTCAATATGACTAAAAAAGTCAGCCACAGTGTCTTCAGGCAGCTGTTTGCAGTCTTTTATTGTTCCCCATCTCATGTTGGCTGGGACGTTGTCTCTCATTCTGCCACAGAGTCCCTCCAGATGGTGCCGATAATCACCATTGTCTGCCCAGTTATAATGGTCATCCTTTTCTGGCCAGCCTCCTTGCATTCTGCTCCATTTCAATTTCATGCTTGTGGGGAGGAGGATATAGCCTTGGCTGTATCCACCTGGTATGGAGGTGGGGCAGTTGCTGGGCTCCATACAACGGGCTCTGCTGCTGCAGCCAGCTGTTCTCTGGCTTCTTGATATAGACGGGAAGGCTGCTGTCAGTCTGCGGCAGGTTGTTGCTGGTCTGCAAGTCTCTGATGAGCAGCTGAGACAGGAAGGGGATCCAGGTCTTTCTGTGAAAGCTGAGGACAGTGTTTAATTGTCCCCCTCCCCCTTATATGTCCTTTATTATTCTTTTTTCTATTTCTTTTCTCTGCCTCCTCTTTTCACATCATAACTCCTTTCTAATCTATCTCACCTTTCCATTTTCCCCTTAAAATTTCCACCTTATTCTGCAGTTTTCGTAGCTGATTTACACTAAAATTACCACTTTCAGGAAATCCGAATTTCTTTTCCCCCATTAGAAGCTGTTTACAGGAGTCATCACCATGTTTTTCCACACATAATTTTCACACAGCCTGTCAGACAAGACTTGTCAATGAAAGGTTTGCTTTTGTTTTTCCCCATTCTGTTATCTTGCAGTCACTATCCAACCCGGAAAATTCCTAATCATGACATTTGACATTATTCATTATTTCCCTTGTCAATGGATCATCATCTCCAAGTGAATGCCATTACCTTCAGACATCTTTCTGGGGTGTTTAATACCATATCCTCATTTAAATAAAATGCCATTCCCTTTCCCACAATCTCACAAACAGTCTCTTCTCACCCTGGAAGTCAATTACAAGCTGTCCTCAGGGTAACAGATCTTGCATATGGTTCAAAGAGTTCATAGGTCAAGTCTCCTCTTGTCCTTATCTTCCAGCTTGTAATTCTCCAGGGCCATTTCTCTAGACCTTGCTACACTCAGTGAGTATCCCATCCATTCCTGTACTATCAGCTAACAGTTAACAACAGGCCTTTATTTGTTCATATGGAGTAGACACTTTATAACACTCCCTTTATTCTGTTACACATGAGCTTTAAGCATCTATCTAAGTAATACTGACTAAAGTTAAACATAGTATAGGTCATACATGGTCAAATATTAAAAGGACGCAAACATCATATATGATTATATGGCAGACAAATTGCATTCACGCTGTCTGTGTCACTCACGCTTTGCGGATTGCATCTGTCAAGTCTGTTGAGGGTTCTCTGGTCCCAGGCAGGCCGACACCATCATGCACTTGCTGGGAGTGGTGTGGCCCAAAGTAGTGGTCCTGGGTCCCAGTCAGGGACATTCTTGATCTTCACCTTATAAAATACTTCCATCACCACCATCCAGAGAAGCCCAGAGGTCATCAGGAGCCACCCCTAGAAGGGTGGGATGGGTTCTTTTACGTAGGCACCCACACTGTTTCTTGTTTCTATGTGCTCAGTCAAAGTAGTGTATGTCTACTTAGTCAGCTGTGTCTACTTTCTAATCAGTATATCTTTCTAGAGTGCCAGTCTCTGTGATCTTTGTCAGTTTATATGAGATCTTGCCTCGCTACGTTTTGGCCAAGTAACTAAAGTTTTGAAACTATCCTGCTTTTGCTTTCCTTGGTTTGCTATTTTGGTCCTGCGTATTGCTACATGGTTATCACACATGTAACAATAAAGTATAGGTTACAGGTGAATTAAATGTGAAATCATCATTGCCAAAGCTACTGAAATCTGATTCTTCTAGCATGTGGCCATTCAATAGACATAAGTGACTGTTACAACACGGGTTTTGGGCTAAGGATGGAACATCTAGTCTGGTTTAGATCTAGAATTAGAGGTGGAGCTAGTAGTCAAGGAAAGGCTGATTGTACCACAGGGGTGTGTGTCACTTAGCCTTTTAAGTACACCAACTTGACAGCTGGGCAAGGGAAGGAACACCTGAGACACCACAGCACGGAGCAGCAGCTTGGGAAGCATGGTAACCACGACCACGCCAGGGACTACGTGAGACATCGAAGGTCTCTGGAGATGGTAAAACCATAGTCTGGACTTTGTGCTGCACATCTCACTATGCACAGGGATTTCACCTGCACTTCTGAACTAAGAGTCTGAGCTGGCTGTGCCTGGAACTAAGACAAAGGCAAACAGGGGACACCCTGAAAGCTAGCCGAAACCTCAGAGGCCACTAACTAAGAGAGGTGAGTGATCCAGATACCCCCTAGGCAGAAAAGTGTAAATACACATAAGTAAAAGAGGCTTACATACTAAAGTTCACCTGAGGGAAAGAACTAACTGTTGCAGATGGTAATGTGAAGGGACTAGCCAGAAAGAGGTTAGGCCTAGCTTCCAGGATTAGCGAGCCAAACGCATTCATTGTCGTGTAACAGTGACATTGCCATGTATGACAATAACCAATATTGTCATATATGCTATGCTTACATCACAGAGTACCAAGGCCAGCCTACCATGTTTTTAACCTTTACATGGTTTTTAACCTGTAGATGCCAGTAAAGTCACTAAAATTGTCTAGGGTTGAGTCACTCTTCAAAGAAAAAGCATATTTGTCCTATAGGTCGAGATAATTCTTTCTGTGTGGAATGCTGTATTGTGAGTGAAGAAATTGACATTTCAAATGTTTGAGTAAAACGTGCATTAACTTGTATTATTCAACCCCATTTTTCTTATACCATTCCTATTCTTGTTATGGTTCTACCTTTCCAGACCTTAAGACTGTCAAAACAAAAATTTCAGTGCTCAAATTCAATGAGCGAACATGAAGAGAAGCTTCTGAATGACCTGAAAAGTGAGAGGCTACTAAAAGAATAATAAAGAACAAACCTTGACATTGTTTTTATTGGTGGGAGATGATTACAAAGCAAGAGCAAACTTCATCATTCAGTCATTCTCAGATACCGCCTAGGCAGGAAAGTGTACATACACATAAGTAAGAGAGGCTTACATACTCAAGTTCGAATGCATTCACCTGAGGGAAAGAACTTACTGCAGCAGACGCTAACATGTATAGACTAGCTGGAAAAAGGTTAGGCCTAGTTTCCAGGATTAGCGAGCCGAACACGTTCACTGTCGTGTAACAGTGATGTTGCCATGTATGACAATATAATAATATTGTCATACATGCTATGCTTACATCACAGAGTACCAAGACCAGCCTACCATGCTTTTAACCTTTACATGGTTTTTAAACTGTAGATGTCAGCAAAGTCACTTAAAATGGTCTAGGGTTAAGTCACTGTTTAAAGACAAAGTATATTTGTCCTACAGGTCGGGAGAATTCTTTCTGTGTGGAAAGCTGTATTGTGAGTAAAGAAATTGTTAATTTAAATGTTTGAGTAAAACATGCATTAAATATTACTTGTATTATTCAACTCCCTTTTTGTTATGCTAGTCCTATTCTTTGTTTTATAGTTCTACCTTTCAAGACCTTAAGCTTGTCAAAACAAAAATTTCAGTGCTCAATTTAATTACTGAACACGAAGACAAGGCTCTGAACGACCTGAAAAGTGAGAAGCTACTAAGAGAATAAGGAACAAACCTTGACATTGTTTTTAATAGTGGGAGATGATGATTACAAAGCAAGAGCAGACTTCATTCAGTCATTCACAGATAAAATCCCTGATTAAACAATGATGCATTTTATGGCTTATTATTATGGCATGCTTTGTGAGCACAGATGTTACAGATTTTCCAGCCTTTCTTTGGGGTAAATTCTTCATGGAGATCAACGTGAACAACAATTTATTTTCACTGAAAACTGGGAATGCAGTACAGAAACTATATTAGATGTGATCATGGAGCGCAAAACATGTAAATAGTAAAACATGAAGAATAAAGTATACATAGAAATATTGTAATGAGTAGCTCTTAACTGATGAGTGGTGAATTTTTTTTTGGCTTAATTTAATTTCTCCAGTGAGCATGCATGTCCAATGAGTGTCAATTTGATCTCATTTAAAAGACATTCAAAGCGAAAAGGGCGCAATGCAACAGCATACCTACAATAATAAGCTCAAGGGGAAGTCTTCAAATAGTGACAGTGTTGTAATCCTCGTTGTGACAGGTTGTGTTTGTGGTTTTTTTTTTTTTTTGTCAATGAGTTCACCTCAATTCTAATGATTGGCTGTCCACCAATGATTGTTTCAGTTTGGATTGGTGGATATTCTCCGAGACACTCCCACAAATTGCCATTTAAAGACTGAGAAAGCATCAACAGGTAACACGTAGAATTTTGTGAAATTAATCAATATGTACAGTATTCCAGAGTTATCTGGCTAGCTCTACCCATAAGCAGTATACCTTTATTCATAAGACCATCCGGGAAAAGTGTCAATTTTATGTATTAATTTTAATTAAGAGTCCTTCTGCTGGAATGTCCTTCAAGTTCACACACGCACACGCACGCACGCGCGCGCGCACACACACACACACACACACACCCCAACTGTCTGCATTCAATAAACACGGACTTGGCTAGGAGTTGTTTGTTGTTGACTGACGTCCTGCAACCCAGAGATTTACTCCCAGTCCTCAGCAAACTAAGCAGCAGTCGAAGCAAATTATATTGCCTACTGACGATGTCCTAAATTGGCAGATGTCAGCAAACGTGTTAGGAAAAAACTACCTAGCAATTTGAATTTGTTTTTCTTGCTTGCTTTGATTTCATTGTCACTAGTCACATCATAAATGATAGAGATCAGGATTCAAGTGGAATAGCACATATTTCCTTTACAAAGAGATTGTAGGGATTGTGGGAGATGTATCCAATGCAAAACTGAACCAATGACTTTTGTTATTTAAAAATGTAACCCATATCTCCCTCTCACCCTTTTTTCGGGTGGTGTGTGTCTTCTTCAAGCTCGGATCCTCTACCAGAGGTCTGGGAGTTTGAGTGTTCTGCACAGTATCTTAGCTGTTCCTAGGACTGCACTCTTCTGAACAGACACCTAAGATGTTGTTCCTGGACTCTGCTGGAGCCACTCTCCCAGTCTGGGGGTCACAGCCCCTAGTGCTCCTATTACAACTGGGACTGCTGTGGATTTAATCTTCCACATCCGATCTAGTTCTTCCTTCAGCCCTATTTCTTTAGCTTCTCGTGCTCTTTCTTCCTGATGCTGCCATCATTCGGGATTGCTAGATCGATCACTACTGCTGTCTTCTGTTCCTTGTCGACCACCACAATGTCTGGTTGGTTAGCCAGCACCTGCTTGTCAGTCTGGAACTTGAATTCCCACAGGATCTTGTATATATATTTGCAGATATTTTCTTATGAAGAAGTCTTTGGATGGAGTAGCTTTGTAATACAAACAGAAAAAGATTAAAAGCAACAACAAAAAAAAACCAAAACAATGGTTGACAGCCATGTCATTATAAGATGGTGGTTTCATGAGGATGCAATGTTCAAACTGAGCAATGATCGGTGTAAGTGCTGAAAAACTAGCACTATAAAAAAAACAGTGAATGCCTTGCGTTTTCATAAACTGTACCAAATGCCTGTGCAAATCACAAGAAAAGCAGGACTATACCTCAGTGCTTTAGCTGTCGTTTCAGAAATGCATTAGTTGGGATTCTGTTTCTAGACTCTAGAGCTACAAAATAAAATGAACAGCTTCAGGCCTCTGTAATCTTTATACTATCTAATAAAATCAAGTCAAATCAAACAATATTTACTCTGTATTCTCAACTTTCCACACTATTAGTGTGTCAGAAATACATAAAAAATAGTCTTACTTGATTTGATAAACTCAATTCTCAAATCTCCTTTGCCTTTCTGGTTTTGTGCATGATTAATAACATTCAGATCACTCCTTGTTGTCGGCTTGGGGAATGTCTGGATGCACGAGAAAGACCAAAACATAGGGAATCAGTCATGTCTTATATCCGCAGATGTCAAGTGGTGCTATGATTTAAGTCAGCTTAGATTTTTTTAGCCATTCAAGCAACAGACCTAGCACAAAAACCCCAGGAAAATTAAAATACTAACACGCTGTATGTGTGCGCGTGTGTGTATGTGTATTTGTGAGGGCTTGTGACTCAAACACATCCCTTTAATCAGGTTAAAACTATGCCCGTAAACAACCCCAAATTCCTTCATTCCATGTTTTTACATTCCGCTCTTGCACGTGAACTGCCATAACAGTAAATCATCAAGCTCACATTTAAGAAATGATAAATAAAACAAAATAAATAACAATGAATACATTCAAGTACATAATTTCTTCCCGAAAACTGGATTGCAGGAAGGTTTGTTGTCAGTCTTAATGATTGTGAGGTTCCTCTTCTTTTGCAGCATGTGACATTATGCCATTTAACAGTCCAGTGGTTGCCTTCTTGAATGACCTGTGGGCTACAGTAAGTGTACAGCATACAGTAGGTAGCCACATGCACCCTTGCCATTCTTCGCCTAGCGACAGTACGTAAATTGTAACCTCACAAAAGACATTTGAAGTCTCTCTGGTGATCTATGACTCCATGGGTTTACTCTTTGATGGACACAAAAGAGTGATAATGTAAGCTATCATAGAGCGCTGTCACATAAGTGTCTCTCAGGCAATCTCACCTCATTGCCTCTCTAAACTGCTGTCTAAGGTGACACTATGTCCCTATCTCCAGCAGCTCGAGGCACACTGGCACTCCCATTGATCTGGGTTAATAAATCTAAGACCAGAGGTCAAACTAAGGGTTGTATGAAGGTCATTTGAAGAGTGTGTGGTCTACTCATAGTGCAGTGAGGGTGCGGAACAGCTGTGTGAGGCAGAAGACAGAGGCAGTTAGCGCTGTGCACTGTTTAGCCAGCAGCTTAATGCTCAGGTCCTGGCAGCTCCGTTTGCTGCTTGCTCGCTCTGCAGCAAGGCAGAAGTCCCTGAATGACCGTGCTACATCTGCCAAACCTGCAACTGCATCTGCATTCCTGCGATCGCACCGGTCACAACCAGAGAACCACAGGCACACACCAGCCAGCTCTACCAGGGTCCGGAAACTGTCAGCCAATGAGAGGAGCATCTCATCTGGGCTTTGCCCCACCCCAACCACCTTCTGGCAGCCTGCCATCAGTCGCCGTGCTCCTATATTGAGCACCCGTTTGTTCTCTGTGAAGTGAGCAGGGCAGGTGTCCCTGGAGTGGTGGCCTCCACGACCTCCCAAAGACCGGTCAGCCCCACTCCCTTCCAGGATGGAGAGGAGTTCGTCCACATCACCACGTAGTGTTTGGAAACCAGCAGGAGGTGCTGGGTAGCACTGTTGCTGTAGTCTGCTTATGGTGTCCTTGTGCGTTTGAGACAGGAAACATTCAGCGGCATTAGCCAGCGGGGACAGGAGTGGGCTGAGCTCTGAGGCAGAAGAGGTAACGAGGTCAGAGCGTGGGAAGGAAGGAGAGTGGGAAGAAGAGGAAAAGGATGGGGGAGAGGTAGAGAGGAAAGACGGGATAGGGGGTGTTGTCATGAGAGGAAGCCCTAACCCAGATGTTTGGGTCCCACCACTGCTCTGTGTGCGGCAAGAAAACTCATACACAGTCAGCTCATCATCGAAGCTGTCCCCCCCACTGAAGCAGTTTGCATACACCACTGGACAGCCACAAGCATCAAGTGGCATTTGCAACCCTTCCACAACTGACTCACACCCAGATGCCAGCACAGAGCTGCAGCCAAAATCAGGCTTCGGGGGAGGAGTGAAACTCAAATTGGCTGTGGTCTTTGTGTGTGATGTCTTTTCACAGAATGTAAACATCCCACAGTCTGAGGAAATAGTTTTTAATGAAACTGGCTTCTCTCCTGCAGGTCTACAGAGACCCACTAAGGGCCTGTCACTACTGGTCCTTTTTAGTTTCTCTGACTGGTTATGAAATGCGAGACCAGGCCCATTTAAATTCTGTGTGGTAACTACCATTGGCGGGGACAAAGAAGGCAAAGCGATGTCCATGTTTGCCCTGGGAAATTCTGTGCTTGAGGTTGTGGCATTTACCTTCAAATCAGCAGCCACTTGCATGACACCAGAAATATCTATCTTCAGGTGTGAAGTATCTATTTGGAAGTCTAGGGTGCTCATTGTAGAGATGGGAGGCTCAGTTATTGGTCCTGGTAACTCTGTGATAGTTCCAGGGGACAGAAAGTGAGTTCTCGGCTCAGGTTTGGGCTCAGTCCGAATAGGCAGTGGTGAGCTTTCATAGACCATCAACACTCGCTCCACCACTTCTTTCACCTCTGACACTGTATTACTAGTAATCTGACCTGAGGATGTTTCCATAACAACCTCACTGTCCACCTCTGACTCTGTAATGGTGGTATCTGAATCATCTGACTCTGTTGCTTCTATTGTTGTGATGTCCTCCATTGTTTTGGTAACATCATCAATATCTGTTATTTTCATGGTGATCTCAGGGTCATCCCTGCTGTCCAGAGTGGGTCCCTGAGCTATATTCTCCACTCCAGCTTCATTGATGAATTCCTGGGAGCGAGATAAATACATGGGCAGCCTTTGAATCTTTCCCCTGAGGGTGGAAGCCGATAAGCGACCCAGGATGCTGGGTGAGCAAGCCTGGAATAGGAAATGTGTTGGAGAAGAAGGTTCTTTGGAAAGATCATGATTTGTGGCAACATCAGTGTTTGTCAAACTAACTCTAGGACTAGAAACGTTACCTTTAGGTGTAGCGTCAAGTTCAGCCTTATCTGAACTTATCTTAAGACTATTTTCTATAGTTGGTAATTTGGTGGAATCGCCTCTGGTTTTATGTATTTTCTGACTGGTGCATGAGACAATTTCTCTTGTACCCTCTATCCGCATTTGAGTACCAGCATTAAATGTAGGAGATGTGATCGTTGTTGCAGCTCCGAGCTTTGCTGTGATAGAATTTATTGTACTTGCATGATCAGACGTCAAAGGACGGCTGCTTTTAACAGAATGTAAGCTGGTATGAGGTTCAGTATTTGTAGTTAAAGGAAATAGAATACTAGCTGGGGCCTCAACCTTTCCTACAATGTTTGCGCTAGCAACAAACCTGTTTGTAGCAGTGGTAAAAACACTGCTCTCTGGGATTCTGTTATCACAAAAACTAGGATATAAGGAACTACTACTATCATCATCTTCAAAAACATTGTCCGAATTTATGCTACCAGTAACATCATCGCTGTTTGTTGTGGCAGAACTAACAATGCTACAGACTTCATCCTCAGTAGCACTTGGTTTAACATTAAAATCTATTTTCTCTTTGTTGATATAGTGGTGCTTACTAATTAGCTGTTCATGACTGTGAACTTCAAGACCATCGCTGAGAGTGGAAGAAGACATTTTTGTTGAGGTTTCCATGTCTATGCTACCCCCCTCTGCCCACTCTGAGTAGTTATTTGGGGTTTTGTAAACAACTGGCAGTGAAGGTAAAGGAGAAGTGGGTGGAGGGGGTGGTGGTGCGTAAGATGGAGGCTTTAGGTCGTCACTCACACCTTCATCATAAATATAGTCATTTCCATATGAATTTTGATCTGTAAAACTCAATGTGGGTCTGAGAAAGGCATTACCCTCCTTGGCATCTAGATCCATCAAACATGTAGGTGATGCATTTAATTCTGTCCATCTTTCATCATCTATGAGTGGTCTCCCTGAACTGGGAGAGTCCCCTTTCACTGCCTCTCCTCTACTCATTTCATTCTCTCCTGTTTCGTCACCCTTTTCCTCCTCCTCGATGATTTCTGATAACATATGAGTGATGAGTAGTCCATTCCCAGTCACTCCTGTAAGTTCCTCTTTTTCTCCATCCTTCTCTCCATTCCCTTTTCTCTCTTCTATCTTCTCTTCACCTTCCTCTTCCTCCTTTCCATCTCCTCTCCGGTCAGCACTCTCCTTCCCATCTGGTTCCACTCTGCAGCGGACGACAATAATGGAAGGACTAGCTGTCTTCACCAGATCTGTGACTGATTTGGATTCCATGGTATCAGGCTCCATCTCCATCTCCTGCTTCTTGGTCCTGGAAGGGGCCCTTGGTTCTCCATCCTGGTCAGGAGACCCAGGCCCATGGGAGCATGACTTTGATGGGATGGGTTTGGACTCAAGCTGGGCTGGTTCTGCCTCAGAGTATGTCAAGGAAAAGACAGTAGGACAAGGGTTCTGGGATTGTTTTGAAGGTTCTGTATCCAAGCTCAGCATCTGGTCAACATTGGCTTTTGTGAGGAGGTTCTTCTGAATCCTGTTTGAGATATGGTCCTGGTTTGAATTTACATCTTGTTCTGGAAATGACACTGTGGAAGTAAAATTTGTTTCCATGAAAGAACGCCGCTTACGGGATCTCCTCCTGAGCTGGTGCAATGTTTCCCTTCCCCCTCCAGCCTCTTCTTCTCTGGCCTTCTCTCCCTCTTCTCCTCCTCCCCCTCCTTCTGCCTCTGTCAAAGAGATTCCAATGTCACTAAGGCTGAGGGTGCGTACTAACGCAGGCCTTATTTCTATGGAAAAATCTGTAAAATGAAATGAAAATGTCTTAGCCAAGCCTGTTTTAAATATATAATTATCAAAATTATTTTTTAACTATTTTAAGAAAATTAAGCAAAAACCACAAGAAGAAGTATGAGAGGTATTATATGACAATGAGAACAAGCCAGAAACAAACCTTCATTATGAATAGCCCATTGAACAATGCTAAATTGAAGAAGCTATCTCTTGAAGATCATGGTTTTCAATTCACCTACTGACACTTATGGTGTCACTGGTAACTGCTTTGGTGCTTGACCACTTGAAATGCCAGATATATATTCAAAATGAAACAGTGCTGCCAGTGCTAATCTGTCAGCACCTTCTCTACTGAGGGACAAAAAAACATGGTTGAACCTGAGATTTAGCTATGAACCATTTAGGCTATTTAAATGGTAAATTGATTGCATTTATATAGCATTTTTCTACCTGCAACAGCCATTCAAAGCACTTTACAATCAATAAATGCCTCAGCCCCCCCCCCCCTCCCACACACACACTCGTATACCGATAGCTGTGTCAGCCATGCAAAACACCACCACACTGCTACCAAGACACCTAACCAGCAGTTAGGGGTTAGGTGTCTTGTTCAAGGACACCTCGGCATTTTTGCAAGTAGGAGCTGAGGATTGAATCGGCAACCCTCCAGTTACCAGACGACCTGCTCTACCTCCGAGCCACTGTTGACCCTTTAAATGACTATTGGAAGTCCTACCCGACAGTAACCATTAAAGTGAGCAACAACAAAAAGTTTTCATGGTTTGGTTTTTTGCAGATTAGCTATGGTCTTTAATACACAAGGACATTTTGTATGCACATAAAACTTCAGGATAAAAGCATTGAATTTCACATTATTTTTGTGTTGACACTCAATGACATTTGAACTTACATGTTTATTCATTATTTCATAAATGAGCATTTTGTTTACTCTAGCTTTACTACTAAATGATGCATTGTGAATTTGAAAGAGGGCATATTTAAATGAGAAATATCCTAATCAGACATCAAAGCTAAAGATACCACACTAAGCGAATACAATATGACCATATTGATGAATAGGAGGCCCCAAGGCCACCTCACAGTTAAAGTAAAATATTTATTACCTCTTCGAACAGCTCCAGAGGTTGGGTCTTCAGGTGAAGCGAAGCGGTCTCTTGCATCAAAGAACTCCTCATCAGAACTGCTGTCCCCAAACCCAGGCGGCGGCTGAAGAATGGGGACAGGCTCCATATCTACAGCCTTGATGACTTCTCCCACCGACTTTGCTGCTTGTTCTTCCTCTCCTACAGGGTGAGACAGAGGGTGCGTAAGGCTCCAAGCACTGTCAGGGGTCACGTTAGGGCAGAGTTTGTAGTAGCACTGTGCGTCACTTTCCTCAAAGTTAAACACAAATTCCGTATGGCTGGAGGGTGAGGATGGGGTCGGGGTCAAGAGGTTGTGTTGTACCAAGCTACTGTTCCCACCTGCTCCTCCCCCCTCACCATCTTGTTCCGCTGAATCAAAAATATCATCCAACTTCCTCTTCCTCTTCATTTCCTCCTCCTCCTCATCCTCACTGGCTTCCGGAGGGCTGGGCAGGTAATCCACCAGGCGGGAGAGCTCAGCAAAACAAAGAAAGCTTTCATCAGAACAGGGGTTGATGGAAGGTTTTTCTACATGGTCAAACAAGGCGCCATGAATGGAGACTGAAGGGAGGAGGTAGAGGTCCGCTCCATCCTCTTCCCTCCTATCGCCTTCTCCTCTTCTATCCCCTCTGTGTCCAAGCCTGTCGTGTGTTGGGGGCTGGACTGTGTGGTGGATGAGGGGATGGCTGTGAGCAGGTGGTGGAGCAAGGAGGTGGGGGTGAGGGTGTGTTTTGGGGTAAGGATGGAGCTGCTGGGGAGAAGAAACCAGAGGGTGTGGACTGGGCCTAGGATGAATCAAGAACGAAGAACAGGAAATGAGATCATCCTCTTCCAGGGCATCAAGGGAGTCACTGGACTGGCTGGTTAGGAAACGAGAGTCGGTGCGGCAGGAATCTGATGTCTCTGACACAGATGGTTGCTCCTCCTCTCCACCCACTTGCTGGTCTTCTCCTCCCCCCTTTCCTCTTGTCCCCTCTTTCTGTTCACCTTCACCTTCGCTGTCATCTGTTATCTCCATCTGTATGTCTCCACTGTGTCGTGCTGTCTCCTTTTTCGCTCCTGATTTTGCGTCCTCTTTCTCGTTTCCCTCAGTGTCCTCTTCCTTATCCTTCTTTCCATTCTTAAGAAATGTTCCTTTCTTGGTGTCAGTATCATTTTCTTCTTTGGTTTTTATAATCCTCCAAGGCCTAACTCCCTTTTCCTGGCCATCTCTCTCTCTCCCCTTCCCTCTGTCTTTTCTCTTTCTGCCATCTGGATCGGACGAGGATCTGATACGGGGTTGTGGCTTGTCATCATGGGATATGGCAGTGACCAGTGGATCCATGTCCAGATCTGAGGAGGCATCTGAATCGCTGTCACACCGGGATACATAACCTGTGAGCACACATACGTACACACATACCCACAAAGAAACACATGCACGCACAAACAGATTGTAAGATGATGGAGTGTCAGGATCTTCTATCCAATTCTCCTCCAATGTGCAAACATAGGTTGAAAAATATTTTACACGGCAACACAACTGTGTGCCTAACATATTAGCGCACGCGCGCACACACACACACACTCACACACACACACACACATTCATGTCAGCAGCACATCACAAACACATAGGGAAACTTTAAATTGAAGAAACTACGATATTGTCCTAAATAAATGTTATTTAGTACAATCAGAGTTGGGGGTGTTACTTCAAAACTGTATTATTAGTTTCTGATTAAAAAAAAATGTGTTGCAGGATGAGGAAAAACACAGGAGATGAAGGTGAGTTTGATGTTTATTCCTCAACTCCAAAAACCAAAACTCCAGCAGGAACAACCCTCCACCAGCGAGCCCGGGAACGTAAACCACGCCCCCAGCTCACAGTCCTGCTGGGTGAGAGGCATAGCCCCTAGTGTCCGCCACACAGCCCCCCCGAACACCCAGAAGGGACTCCTGGAAAGAAAATTAGTGTCTCACTGGAGGCTTAAGCAGTCTGCCATAACGGCTGCGCCGTCCCTCAGCCAAAACAGTAGGTGAAACACAGTCCAAAGCTGGCTGAGAAGCAGAATGCTGAACCCGTGAAGACACTGCCGGGGTCCTGGAAGGAGGACGACCCCGACGGGGAACCTGGGCCGGAAACACAACTTCGCCTACCACCCTGTGCGCCGGTTTAAGCCTATCAAGCGTGACACGCTCCCTACGCCCACCCATATCCAGCGCAAAACCCTTAGGACCCATCTCAAGAACCCGAAATGGGCCATCATCTGGGGGTTGGAGGGGCGAGCGGTGAGCATCATGCCGTACAAAAACAAAACGAGCCGACATGAGCTCCGCAGGCACGAATGACCGCGAAAAACAGTGGTGAACGGGGCCTGGAACCCGAGTGCTGTCGGACAAAAAAGGATAAACGGCCGGACGGGGTCGAGGAGCGGAACTCCCAGGCAAAAATTCCCCAGGGACGCGGAGCGGCTGACCGAGCACCAGCTCAGCGGGCGAAGCGTTGAGGTCCTCCTTAGGAGCCGAACGCAACCCGAGCATAACCCAAGGCAAACGATCCACCCAGTTACCCTCCGAGAGTGCAGCGCTGCCTTGAGCAACTGGTGAAAACGTTCACACAAGCCGTTAGCCTGAGGGTGATACGCGGTAGTGCGGTATACCTGCACACCCAAGGATCGCGCAAGTGCCGACCAGAGCTCTGGCACGAACTGGGGACCCCTGTTTGAGGTGATATCTGACGGAGTGCCGAAATGGGTGACCCAGGAGGAAAGAAAAGCGCGTGCAACGTCCGAGGATGTTGTGGAGGACAGAAGGACAGCCTCTGGCCACCTGGTGGGCCGATCTACCATTGTGAGCAGGTGTGTAAAACCCTGTGAAGAAGGTAGAGGGCCCACCAGGTCCACATGCACGTGGTCAAAAAGTCTGGCCGGGATCGGAAATGGTTCGAGGGGTGACCTAGTGTGCTGGTGGACCTTAGCGCGCTGGCACGCTACACATGCAGCTGCCCACCCGTTGACGTCCTTGCGGAGGCCAGGCCAGACGAACTTGGAACCGACCAACTTCACAGATGCCCGAACTCCAGGGTGCGAGAGGGAGTGAATCGAATCGAAAACTCGACGGTGCCAGGCCACTGGAACAAGGGGGCGGGGATGGCCGGTGGAGACATCGCAGAGGAGGGCAGGACTGCCTTCCTGCATCACAGCGTCCTCTAGCTTGAGGCCGGTATGCGTTGACCTAAGGGCAAGGACGTCTGGGTCGCTGGGCTGGTCGGCAGCCATAGCAGAGAAATCCACACCGAGGTGCACAGGACACACAAGCACACGCGACAGACAATCAGCAACAGGGTCGGACTTCCCGGCCACATGCTGAATGTCCGTTGTGAACTCGGAGATTGCCGCTAGGTGGCGCTGTTGACGAGCAGACCACGGCTCAGCCACCTTGGACATGGTGAAAGTCAGCGGTTTATGATCCACATAAGCCGTGAATGGGCGACCCTCCAGCAGGAAGCGGAAATGCCGGGTTGCAAGGTGCAGTGCCAGGAACTCCCGGTCAAAAACTCTGTACTTGCGCTCGCTATCTCGCAGTTTGCGGCTAAAAAATGCGAGTGGCTGCCACGCATTCGCCACAGGCTGTTCAACCACAACCCCCACGGCTATGTCAGATGCATCAGTTGTTAAAGCTATGGACGCCGTGGGTGTGGGATGGGCGAGGAGGGCAGCGTTAGCCAGGGCGCACTTAGCTCCATCAAAGGCCTGGACCCGTTCGGGTGTCCAGTCGACAGGGTCGTTAGCCTTCCTAAGCCGCAGGGCTTCGTAAAATGGCTGAAGGAGGTGGGCAGCGCGAGGGAGGAAACGGTTATAGAAATTCACCATTCCCAAGAATTCCTGCAATGCCTTAACAGAGACTGGGCGGGGAAATTCCGCCACCGCTTGCAGCTTAGAAGGCAACGGGACTGCGCCTTGTGGCAAAATGCGGTGACCCAAGAAGTCAATCACTGGCAGTCCAAACTGACACTTGGCCGGGTTGACTATCAGGCTGTGTTCGTCCAGACGACGGAAAACCTGTTTCAGGTGCGCCAGGTGCTCTTCAGCTGACGGACTGGCCACTAATATGTCATCGAGATAAACGAACACGAAAGCAAGGTCACGCAACACCGAGTCTATCAGCCTCTGAAAGGTTTGCGCTGCCCACTTCAAGCCAAAAGGCATGCGCATGAACTCAAAAAGCCCAAATGGGGTGATCACTGTGGTCTTGGGCACGTCCTCTGCGCGCACGGGAACCTGATGATAGCCTCCCACCAGGTCTACCTTAGAGAAAATAGTGGTACCTGCCAGGCGTATGGAAAAGTCCTGTATGTGTGGGATGGGATAGCGGTCATTGGTGGTGACATTGTTCAGGTGGCGAAAGTTGCCGCAAGGCCGCCACGACCCATGCGCCTTGGGCACCATGTGAAGCGGTGAGGCCCACGGGCTGTTGGAACGCCTCACTATACCCAGACGCTCCATGATGGCGAACTCCTCCTTAGCTGTAGCCAATTTACCGTGTTGAGGCGCGCGCAAAAACCGGCGGCCCCACAGTGGGAATGAAATGTTCTACCCCGTGTTTAGTAACCGCGGTGGAAAAGGCAGGCGTAGTCACCGATGGAAAATCCACCAGCAAACGCTGAAAAACATCTCCTAATGCTAAAAAGTTAGCATGTGTTAAGGGCCCGGCTCCCCGTCTCGCACGGAAAAGTGGCGAAAGACGCAGCATCAATTAAACGGCGGTTTGCAACATCAACAAGCAGACCATTAGCACACAGAAAATCCGCGCCGATAATAGGAACAGTAATGGCGGCGACTACAAAGTCCCACTCAAAATGGCGCCCGTGGAAGCAAACAGTCACCAACCTTGTGCCAAACGTCGCAATGGACGAACAGTTAGCTGCACTTAACTGTGGGCCGCCGCCTTCGGCCGACCTGTCTGTCTTAGCAGGAGGGAGTAGGCTCTTTTGCGAGCCTGAGTCCACCAGAAACCGTCTTCCTGACATCGTGTCCTTAATGAAGAGCAGCTCACTACGACCGCCAGCGCCCACAGCTGCTACTGAGCGCTGGCCCTGGAGTTTCCTGGCGCCTCAAGCGTGCACGGAGGGACGCAGCGCCTCGCCTTGCCGCCGAACCGCTGGTGGAAGAAACAGAGGCCTCTCCCGCGCCGTCTCCGGGCAGTCACTCCAGTCACCACTGCCGGGTCCGCATCCTCCGACGCCGGCTGCAGAGGCTCCAATGCCACACTCTGCAGAGAGAACCGTCTGGTAGCCAGCAGGACCCGATCGGCCTCCTCAGCCAAACCTCGGCAGTCACCATCGGCCAGACACAGGGAGTTAGCCAAAGCCGCGCGCACAGGAGACGGGAGCTGGCGCAGGAAAACGTGCGGGAAAAAGGAACCCACCTTCGTCCGAGCCTAGCAGCGACAGCATATTGTCCATGAGATCCACAGCCGTCCCGTCGCCCAAGCCGGACAGGGAAAGGATTCTATCTGCCCTCTCTGCGGCAGATAGGCTGTACCTCCGGAGCAGAAGATGTTTGAGGGCGACGTATTTATCGTGTTGCGGAGGGGCGCGCAACAGCTGCATGGCCCGGCGTGTGGACTGCTGGTCCAGCGCAGCGACGACCAAATAGTATCTGGACTCGTCCGCGGAGATTCCACGCAGGTGGAACAGCGCCTCGACATGCTGGAACCACGAGGCCGGGTCGCTCTGCCAGAACTCTGGGAGCTTCACAGCCGTGGCGATAACGTCCGGCTGTGAGAGTTGGGGCGGCGTGGCCGAAGTGGATTCACACTCCTCTTCTGCTCCAAACATGTTCAATTCGGGGTCACCAATGTGGCAGGATGAGGAAAAACACAGGAGACGAAGGCGAGTTTGATGTTTATTCCTCAACTCCAAAAACCAAAACTCCAGCAGGAACAGCCCTGCACCGGCGAGCCCGGGAACGTAAACCACGCCCCCAGCTCACAGTCCTGCTGGGTGAGAGGCATAGCCCCTAGTGTCCGCCACACATGCATTAAATTACTATATCATTAATCACTTCTTAAAACTTACTTTTACAGGAAAGCTTTCTTATAGTAAATCCATTGTTGCCCAACTTTTATTTATTTATTTATTTATGTATTTATATTGTTTATATCTTATACTTTTATAATTTTACATTTCTAATCCTTTATTTTTATATTTTCTTCATTACCCTATTTCAATTGTTTTCATCATAACCCCTGTTTTAATGGCTCTAATTCTCTACGTATTAATTATGCTTTTGTGACTTTATCCTGATCGTGTTTTACCTTGTTCTGTGGAGCGGATCTTGCATTATGTCCTATATTTGTATTGTATTTTGTTGTTTTATTTTGGCTGTATGCATTCTTTTTTCCTGTTGTGTGAGGCACCTTGTAACATTGTTTAGAAAGGTGCGATATGAATAAAGTTTATTATTTATTATTATTATATTACTATACAATACCGGTAATGCATCATATTACTCGGCATATTACTTTGTGTTATTCCGACACTATACTGGGGCTGGAACACATCAGATCAGAGCTAGATTATTCCAGTTTCAGAAACATGATTATTGAACCCATTTGAGCTTACTTAGTAGTTAAAACTGGGTCCAATACACTTGGAGCCAGTTTTAGACAGACAAACAATCCAGACAAGGATTTTTTGTCTATACCACTTTGGAAACTTAGCAACTTTTTAGTAGCTGATATTCAGTCTATTTGCTATTATATTATTACTATGTGGACTACGTGTGCAATAACAATAATGTGCAATGATAGTGGACATGGTGCCATTTATTCCAAAGATCATATAATCATATTATTTGTTATATCTCTTATTATCTTTTGATGAGTATATGTCAGTGAGTATTTTTAGAATCTGTCTTTTATTCGTGATATAAAGGGCTATACAAATAAAATTGACTTGACTTTACTGGTATTTGACCTTTCTCCTAGATTCTTTCTTAGCTTGTTTATCAGCACTTTTGGAGTTTGGCACATGAAATTGTCCTGAACAATGACAAGGAAGTTTTGCTGATGAAACCAACAAATCCTCAAGGCGGCAAACAATGGCACCATTGACAGACAAGACAAAAGACACATGGCAAAATAGTTCCAATACATCTAACAGTCATCAGGGCTGCTTCATCAGTATAGACCAACAAGGCAGTTTTCTATAGCAGCACATAGGCAAAGGCAGCTAAATTTGTGAACCATTTAAACTGCACAGATCCACATCTACTCATATTAGCCATGACATTTCAGACAACTGCATGTGCTATTACATGATGCTGACTTAATTTTGATTTGAATGGTGGAATAGCTGACTGATGGAATACATATATTTATTTATCTATTTATTTATATTTATTTTATTTTTTTGGGGGGGACCCCCCCCTTTTTCTCCCCAGTTGTACTTGGCCGATTACCTCACTCTTCCGAGCCATTCCGGTCGCTGCTCCACCCCCTCTGCCAATCCAGGGAGGGCTGCAGACTATCACATGCCTCCTCCGATACATGTGTAGTTGCCAGCCGCTTCTTTTCACCTGACAGTGAGGAGTTTCACAAGGGGGACGGATGGGAGGATCACGCTATTCCCCCCAGTTCCCCCTCCCCCCAAACAGTCACCCCGCTCAACCAGAGGAGGCACTAGTGCAGCGACCAGGACACATACCCACATCTGTCTTCTCACCTGCAGACACGGCCAATTGCGTCTGTAGGGATGCCCAACCAAGCCGGAGGTAACACGGGGATTTGAACCGGCGATCCCCATGTTGGTAGGCAATGGAATAGACTGCTATGCTACCCGGACGCCCCATTATAGTCATATTTATTACACACAGCACGTTTTATTACTGCATTACCAGAAATTTAGTGTCATCACCGTAATGCTTTACTTTAGTCACACATTACCCGCCAGCAACTCCGAGTATAACAGTTCTAATGCTTCCTAACGCTACATTTTGATACAGCTGGGGTTTTTTTTCTTGATGGTTAGCACTTGCTCTTGTGTTTCGAGTAAATTTTCCTGATGGTGTGCACATTTGTGTCTGTCTGTTAGTCCACACCTTCCTCTGCGGAGACTTTGTGCTTCTTAGAGTCTTCTGTCCAGGGAAAGATGTTGAGGTTGGGGTCAACAAACACACGACAGTAGCCAGCTATCAGACAGGACATGTCTTTGGCTGCTACTGACTCCAGCAGTAGTGTTATGGGCTTGGTGATGGACAGAAGAGGAGAGGAGATAAGGAAAGAGCAAAGAAAAGAACAAAAAGACAGTTTTATTTTTTAAGAATCACCACACCTCCCTTCAGCATTGATGTACCTTGTAGGAACATGATTTTGGAAATGCGGACATATGGACTTTGATGTGAAGGTCTGTAAATGAGGGGCCGTACGAGGCATAATATATTCTATATTTCATTCTATATTCTATATCCATAATATATGTGAAAGGAGAATGTATGTGTGAGAGTGAAAATATATGTATGTGAAAGGAGAATGTATGAGAGGGCCAGAATATGGGCCATACAAGTCATACATTTACTATATGCAGTATTTCTATGCATGCTTGCAATCAAATGAGTCCTTCAGTGCCATTAAAGAATTCTGGAAGAGCTGTGTGTGTGTGTGTGTGTGTGTGTGTGTGTGTGTGTGTGTGTGTATCTTTGATCTTTGTCAGTGTATGCAAACGTGTTTGTGCCTGCATGTATCTACGTATTCGTCAGTGTGTGTGTGTGTGTGTGTGTTCATTCTCTTACTTTAATGTCCTGCAGGTATATCTTGACAAGGCTGATTCTGTCTGATTCTGGAAGCAGCTCGATACGGGTGATGCTGTTGAACTCCGTGAGCGTGGTCATGATGCTTAACTTGTGGTTAACCAACTGACTCACCCCATAGCGGGCCCCAACCAACAGGGTCACCATGGACTCCCTATCCTGCAACTGGGGTGAGGAATGGTACAGAGGAGGCAGAGGGTTGCGGGCATTGGTGATGAGAAATTGACAGTAGAGACTGATTCAAACAGGATAGAGACCTCTTTCGTGTACACACACACACACACACACACACACACGTATGGTCAGAACTAAATCCTACCATCATGGTGGCACTGAAGGACTTCCCTCCAAATGACTTCAGATCACACAGCTCCTCTAGGTAGTTTATGCGGGCCTGGTTGACTGATAGGCCCTTCTGCTTGGGATCCTGCTGGGACTGGTTCTTCTTCATGTGGTAGTTTATGGCTTTCCGGAGATCTTTCTCCCTCATATTCCTCAGCAGGGTGGATGAAACAAAGTTCTCAATTCCCCAAGTCTTCCTACAGCAAACAAACATGATGAAATAAAAAAGTGCAATAAAGTTGCACATGTGAAGATGCTAGTGTGTGTATGTGTTTGTATGTTTGTGTTTCTCACGTGATGATCTTCAGGTTGGTTTTGGATGACTGTCCACAGCTGGCCAGCCTCTCCTGGATGTGCAAGGCAGCCAGGCGAAGCGCAGTGTTACACCTCATCTCCACTGCAAAGCGCTCCTGCAGAACATCGTTCACCCCCTGACAACCCAGCACAAATGCACACACATGTGCGCGTGCACACACACACACACACACACACACACACACACACACACACACACACACACACACACAACCACTGAGTAAGAAAGAGCACTGAAAAAAATCCAATTAAGATGAAGAATTGTTTGCTTCCTTAAAGTTCCATGCATAGTCAGGGGTTAAAAGTAATGTTTTGTGTTTTAAAATAACTTGTAGTTACACTTGAAATAACATGTCAATTATTTATGAATATTTTTTTCAGATTTTAGTGACTTTAATTATATTTCCATGCAGGTAGCTGCTGTGACAGAGGAAGATGCAGAGGACGGGAAGAAATGGAAACGGATGATCCGCTGTGGTGACCCCCAACGGGAGCAGCTGAAATTAGTAGTAGTAATAGTAATTATATTTCCACTCTGTTTCATTTCATGGAGTTGAGAAATATTTGGGTGGGCTATTATATAGAGTTTTTCTAGTATACCGACTGCTAAAGGCGCTTTACAATGTATGCCTCACATTCACCCATTTACACACATTCACACACTGATAGCAGGGAAGGGAAGGAAGTAAAAGATTACTTTGACATTTTAAACAAACAAGCAATAAACAAACAAGAACAGGGCTGAATTCTTTAAAAAAAATGTGTTTTAAGATTATTAGATTATCAGTGACCCAAATCTGACTTGAATCTTGTTTCATATTATTAGTGAAAAGTCAAGTCAAGTCAATTTTATTTGTATAGCTCAATATCAAAAATTACAAATTTGCCTCAGTGGGCTTTACAGCAATACAACATACCCTTAGACCCTAACATCAGATAAGGAACAACTCCCTAAAAAAACCCTTTTACAGGGAGAAAAAAATAGGAAGAGAGGCTGCAGTCAATTGCAATCCTTTGCAATTGTGTACGGCTTTTTGTTCCGAGCGATCCGAAGAGCAACTTGATAAAAGGCTTTCAAAGCTAGCTCACCAACTTCAGCTGATTGTCTCATCCATGTCTGTTGGCATTTAAGAGATTTGAGACAGGTCTGAAAGTATTCCACTGTTTTTTTCTTTCAGGTGAGTATGGGTTATCTCCAAGTGGCGCTGAAGCTTTGACGGCTTCATACTTTCATTTGACAGCATGACAGAGCAGATGACACACAACTCCCTCAATCTCTTTAAAAGTAAATCCAAATTTGAGATAATTCTCTGAATATTTTCGGGTCTTCTCTCGTTTGCACTTAGCAGCAGTTGTAGCATGGCTGCTAGCAGGTGCGTTAGCCACATCCTCTGAACTTTCACGATTGGTTCATAATGAAGTGCAGGGTTGCAGGGTCTGTCAGAGTTTCTTGGTTGACAAGTTACAAAATGATCCATTGTTGATCACATTAATGTAAGAATGGCCGTATACTTAGACTAATACCAGGTACCTATTTGGCTAGTATGGCATGCAATTATTTCCAGTGTTTTATTGGTGCCGCACATAAAATGGTTTAGCTAAGGATAGCTAGCTGGTGCTTGGCTTTCAGGGCGATCACATTATTGCACGAGGATTCATGGGTATCTTCAATGTTTTGTGATTTTTTTAAATGAACAGGAAGATTTATCTTTGCTTATTATAGGTTGTATTCATGTTAATGTGTATTTTCAGACATATTTTTGGAAGAAAAAAAGTTTGGCATCAAATTTTGCGGACACCCTGCAGTAACTCTGAGGACCCCCTAGGGGTCACGGACCCCCTGTTGAAGATCTCTTTGCTAGGCAATTTAAAACATTTTTAAAAAATGTGATAGGGAGAGGATCCAAGCAGCAGGTGGAGGACCTGAGCTGCCCAACAATATTGTGTAGACTTTTAAGGTCTAGGGTCAAAGTGAGACATGGCGCCAGTGATATTTCTGGAGAACTGGAGGGTAGGTTCATTACTTGATCTTGAAGCACTATTGTTCTGTGTAATGGCAATAATTTTGTTATTGAAGAATGTAGCGAATTGCTCACATTTTTCAGTGGACGGCATCTCTGATGGGTTTGGAGATGGTGGATTAATAAGTTGATCAATAGTAGAGAAAATCACTTTACTATTGTTAATAGTTTCATTAATGATTTTAGAGAAAAAAGACTATCTGGCCTGTTTAATTTCTTTGCTA
Source organism: Lampris incognitus (assembly GCF_029633865.1). Classification (NCBI taxonomy): domain Eukaryota; kingdom Metazoa; phylum Chordata; class Actinopteri; order Lampriformes; family Lampridae; genus Lampris; species Lampris incognitus. Next base: position 40,549,489 of record NC_079215.1, on the reverse strand, counting down.
TATTAGTTCAGTCTATCCTTGTAAATTTCATGGTGAACTTAAAGTTTAGTCTTTCTCCACTGTCATTCTGCCTAGCGACACTATCTCTTAAACTGCCTAACAACCACTCCATTTCTCCAGGGGGCTTTTTGTTTTTCTATATTTTTGATTTTAACAGGTGCAACATTGTCAATCCTTGGCAATCCATGCCGAAATGAGTCAAATTGTCTTTATGCATGTCCAATAATCCAGGTAAGGAAATCACAGAAAGGTGAATAAGTTCATCTGGACACAACATTTATTGGGAGAAACATTTCATCACTCATCCAAATGACTTCTTCAGTCTCAACTGACAGCAGGTATGCCCCAACCTTATAAATAGCACAGTTGCATAACGACCGAAACCAATGATTGTTTTCATATGCAAACAGGCGTGACGATTAACTAGAGTTTTAATGGCCATGTGTACGATTTACAAAGGATTGGATACTTCACATACAGGAGGCAGTACTATAGGACCTGAGAGAGGCCCCCACACTGGACACATTTAAAAGCAGGTTAAAAACCTTACTTTTCAAAATAGCCTACAGCTAAATTCATAGTGCGTGTGTGTGTGTGTGTGTGTGTGTGTGTGTGTGTGTGTGTGTGTGTGTGTTTTATATATTTTGCTATTTTCATATATTCTGCTCAGTTGTTACTTTTAATTAATCAGTGTTTATGGCACTTTTACTTATTTAGTTCACTAGCTCAGTTTTGAACTTGTTTGTACTTTTCTAGAATTTGCCTGTACTTTTATTTATTTATTTTTTGTGGGGGGGGATTTTATTGATTTTATTGTGTGAAGCACTTTGTGTTACATTTGTTTGTATGAAAAGTGCTATACAAATAAAATCTGATTGATTGATTGATATAGACAGATACATGGCTGTACTATGGGTTCCCCAATTTCACCTATAGTGGCCAACTTGTATATGGAGGCAGTGGAAAAGAGGGCTCTGATGTCCTCTCCAGGGACACCACCTAGCCATCGGTTCAGATTTGTGGATGACACCTGTGTTAAAATTAAATCTCAGGACACACACTTCACTGACCACATTAACTCTGTGGCAACCACATCAAGTTCACCAGGGAGGATGAAAAAAAATGTCAGATTAGCCTTCATAAACTATAAAATTGCAATTGGTAATGGGATACATTTGCTTGTTGATGTTCGGTGTAAACCAATGCATACTGATCAGTACTTTAAGTTTGACTCTCATCATCCACTGGAGCAAAAACTAGGAGTCATCAGTACGCTGTACCACTGAGCTGACAATGTCCCCGCTGCCACAGTAGCTGGGGAAGGGGAGATATCCCACATTAAACAGGTCTTGGTTAAGTACTATATTTCTGTGTGCCATACAGCCTTTCCTAGAAGAATCATGCCCAGTGGCAGACAAAATCTCTAGGGCAGTGGGACTCATTGTGTTTCAGCCTCAGAGCCACAGACAGACAGTCTCTTCTCTTCAAAGAGATGAAATCTGAAAACTGCGAAAACCGTGGTCACTTTTACAAATAATCTAGTTGTTAGCATTGAGTACTGCTCGTGGAGAAGTAAAAAGGTAACAAAAAAGTAAGAAAACTTGGAAAAACAAAGAGCAAAGTGGAGAGCAAAAGCAGAAGTGTCTGCACTGTAGCTTGGGCGGGAGCAAAATGTAAAAGTAACCTTGGAGGAACATCAACCTACCTGTAGGTAAAGGTACTCAAAGGCGGTGGGGTCATCCAACAATAGGTCTTTGGGGTCTTTGGGCATAAAGCACACACGAAAGAGACACCTGTAGTCATGGGCCTCTCTCTTCTGAACCACCTGAAAGTGCATACAAATGCACATACAAGAAAGCGAGTGAGCGAGCGAGAGAGAGGGAAAGAGATGGAGAGAGACAGAGAGAGACACGGAGAGAGACAGAGAGAGAGAGTGTGAGAGAGAAGTGGGGGGTCAGCTTTGTACAATAAGTGTACAGATATCACAGCACTTGATCTTTTCATTAATTATATAGGCCAGGTGAAAGCCACAGGAAAGCTTTGATCTCCAGAACAAAATGAGGGGGGATATATAAAGACGTAGATGAAGGGAACAAGAAAGGTTAAAAAAGATAATTTTAAGACTCAAGCTTGTTACACACAGTGCAAAAGTGGATAGCAAGCCAATCTCAGTGGGATAAGCCTAATGTTTTGCACGTACAGTGATTTGATGCGATTTTTTTGCATGCAAGTATCTGCGTGTCTGCGTTGTGTTTTGTGCAGGGAAATGTGACTTAGCATGATTTTTTTTTGTATATTTGTACAGTGAAACAGAACAGGAAAGAAAGCATTGCACTTAAACACACCATTATTGTTCAATCTGTTTGCATGTGTATGCATGTGTATGCATGTATGTGATTGAGGTATGTGTTTTTTACATGTGGCAATGGAGTTGGGATTGTAAGTTGGTCAGGATTCAGCAAGCCCTATATCCACTGTAAAATGCCAGCAGTCTAGTGAGGCACATGTGTGCCCACCTAATCCACCTAAGAGTCTAGAGCCAACAGAGTAATGTCCAGCAGCTGTGTTACACTGTTTACTAGACTTTATCAGTAAACTGTGGATTACCTTTAAAAAGGGGCACCAGAAAAAAAGAATTAAACATTGGATTTGAAGAGTCTGGCAATTTTTTGTGTATCTAATGACTCTCCCTCAGACTCTACAGTATATATGCATTAGTGTAAATGTATTGTAGCGAATTCATGGGGCAGCAGGAATCTGCCGCAGCAGGGACGCGGACCTGGGTTGCCTGCACCACGGGCGGCTGCGCTAACCAGTCAACTAAAGGGTCCAACCCTTTAGCCAAAAGCAAGCAAGTCTAGTCATTTGTGATCATTACTCTACCCCCATCCTTCAGGAAGCGTGTCCCTGTGCTTAGGCAAATCAGCTCCCTCACACATCTGGGTGAACATGCTTCTGATGGCCTCACCATCCCACTTCTGACACCAATGTAGCGAATTCAGGGGAAGCCGGGAAGCGAACCCAGGTCGTTCGCACCATGGGCGACTGCGCTAACCAGTCAACTAAAGGGTCCAACCCATTAGCCGAGGACTAGCGAGTCTACTCATTTGTGGTCATTACATTACCCCCCTCCTTCGGGAAGCACAGCCACGCGCTCCAGCATATCAGCTCCAGTGGCGGCTAATGCTAAACATTTTTTTTGGGGGGGGGGGCGCAATTTACCTTAGCGCAGCCCACCAGATAGCTGCGTTAATGTCCACACAGTCACAGAGTTATTAAGAAGGACAATGTAGCCTGTAGATTTTATCAAAGTTCGTAGACAGTGGATGATTGACAATCGAGACAAGGTGTCGTGGTGGGTGTGAACATGATTGACAGCCATGAGAATTGACCAATCACATTAGATAAAAAAACCATTAAACAATACCAATTCATTGCCAATAAAAGTGGGAGTGCCTGGGGTGCACAGAACTGCACCCGATGGAAAATCTGAAGAAACCAATTAGACAGCAGCCTCAGGTCACCTGCTCACCAAAAGTTTGAGGGTTTACATAAGGTATCGTTTGGCACCGGCCAAACGATACCTTAGTATATGTATTCAGACAGAAATCTACCAAATGCCATTTGGAACCAATATTTAATGGCTGCTGACAGGAGCTCACAGACTGAAAAACACTTTTATTTCATAATTATTTGCGTTATACAACTAAATTATATTTAACATGTTTAAGTAGATTTTCATCTCTTGATATTTGATGGAGGCAGTGCCCCAGCACCCTGTACTCACCAGCCACCAATCAGCTCCCTCACACCGCTGGGTGCACGTGCTTCCTAGGGCCTCACGGTCTCACCTGACACCAATGTAGCGAATTCAGGGGGCAGCCGGGAACTACCGCAGCTGGGACGCGAACCCGGCTGCCCCCTGAATTCGCTACAGTATGTATGTGAATGTTTATGTCTCTATTTGAATGTATACGTGTGTGTGTGTGTGTGTGTGTGTACATATGTATGTAGTGTGTATTTGCATGTGTATCTGGGTGTGTGAGTATACATGTTGTATCTTCTCAATGTGCTCAATGTGGAGCAGTTGGTGTGTGTGTGTGTGTGTGTGTGTGTGTGTGTGTGTGTACCTGCTGTATCCTCTCCTCATCTTGCAGCAGTAGTAGTTTGGTGATACTGTACTGCTGCTCCAACACCAGGGAGAAGTGCTCGATTCGGGACAGAGAAAGCTTCTCCTTCAGAGTCATCACAATATCCTTATTGAATAAAACACATAAACATAAACACATGCACAAAATCAAGATTTTGTCTTTGCTCATCAATCTACACTCAATAACACACACTCATGTGTGTTTTTATCTTTTGTGTCACACTGCTGTGGGCTTGGTGAAACAAAATTTAATTTCTTTTGTGTACGCAAGTACATGAAAGAAATGACAATAAATTGTTCCTGATTCCTGATAACCTATAATGACAAGGTGAAAATATGTTTTTAGATTGTTTTGCAAATTTATTAAAAAACAAAACTGAAATATCTTATTTGCATAAATATTGAGACTCTTTGCTGTGGCACTCCAAATTGTGATCAGGTACATTCTGTTTGCTTTATTTATCCTTGAGATGGGTCTAGAACTTGATTGAGTCCACCTGTGGCAGATTGAATTGATTGGACACAGTTTAGAAAGGCACACACCTGTGTATATAAGGCCCCATAATTCACTCTACATATCATACCAAAAACCATGCTATGAAGTCCAAGGAACTCTGTAGACCTCTGTGATAAAATTGTGATGAGGCATAGATCAGGGCAAGGGTATGAAACCCTTTCTAAAGCTTTGAGTGTTCCCAGGAGCACAGTGGCCTCAATAATTGTGAAATAGAAGACATTTGGAACCATTACATTACAGTCATTTAGCCGATGCTTTTATCCGAAACAACTTACAATAAGTGCATTTACCGTAGGAAATCAGGAGAACTACTAGTCATCAGAGGTCATAAGTGCATCTTCTCTCTAAACAAGCATCTAAGAGCAAAACCAGTGCTAAAGTAAAAGCACCAGGACTCTTCCCAGAGTTGGCCGTCTGGACTCTTCCAGTGCTAAAGAAAAACCATCAGGACTCTTCCCAGAGTTGGCCGTCTGGCAAAACTGAGTAACCAGGCAAGAAGAGCCTTGGTCAGGGAGGTGACCAAGAACCCAACGGTCACTCTCACAGAGTAGTTCAGAAGTCCTTTGCAGGAATGGGAGAACCTACTGGGAGGACAACCTTCTCAGCATCACTCCATCAATCAGGCATTTATGGAGGAGTGGCTAGATGGAAGCCACTCTTGAGTGAAAGGCATGTGACAGCCTACTTGGAGTTTGCCAAACGGCATTTAAAGGACTCTAAGAGCATGAGGAAAAAGACTCTCTGGTCGGATGAGACCGAAATTGAACTCTTTGGGCAGGACTCCAAGCACTATGTCTGGTGGACACCAGGCACTGCTCATCATCTGACTAATACCTGCCGCCACCATGGTGAAGCATGGTGATGGCAGCATCATGTTATGAGGGTGCTTCTCAGTGGCAGGGACAGGGAAACTGGTCAGAACTGAGGGAAGCATGAATGCAGCCAAGAGAGGTCCTTGAAGAAAACCTACAGAGTGCATGTGACCTCAGACTGGGGTGATGGTTCACCTTTCAGCATGAGAATGACCTGAAACATACAACCAAGACAATGCCGGAGTAGCTTCAGGACAAGTCTCCGACTGTCCTTGAGTGGCCCAGCCAATGGCCAGACTGAAACCCCATAGAACATCTGTGGCGAGACCTGAGGATGCTTCCCATCTGTGAATGTTCTCATTCATCCAGGTCATAGTTATCCAAAGGAGTTGAATCAAGAGCAACTGGACTTGGCATATATCTATGAAGACGTTTCGCCTCTCATCACCACCTATCTCCCACTTACAATGCCATCCTTTCATCTCTACCCAGGAGACTCAAGAAGCCTAGCCTCCAAGAACAACAGTCAGTCACTAACGGCTCCAACGACTCTCATGACCACTGAACAATGAAGTCGAAACTAACACCCCCAATGACCGTCACTGCTAAACAAATGCAAATCAATAGCTCCGATGGCGACGGGCCCGGCTGGACATCAGAGCAAAGGAGAGCCACGCATATCATAGCTCCGATAACGACGGGCGCCGCCATAACATCGGTACACAAAAGAGCCACTCATATCTATGGCTCTGTTAGCGACGGGCGTTGGTAAACATCGGATCACAAAGAGCCACGCATATCAATACCTCTGACAACGACTCCTAGAGGATAAATTCTGAGTCTCATCACCATCCAGTCAGACTAGCTTGGTCTAGTCAGAAAGGCACGAACTGAGGAAGCCTCTTGGATGAGAGGCGAAACGTCTTCATGGATATATACCAAGTCCAGTTGAGCTTGATTCAACTCCTCTGGATTTCCATCCAATCTGATGGAGCTCGAAACGATCTGCTGGGAAGAATGGGATAAACTGCCCACATCAGGTATGCAAAGCTTGTAGAGATTTACCGAAGCAGATGAAGCTGTAATTGCTGCCAAAGGGGCTTTTAAGTACCAAATTAAGGGTTTGAATACTTGTATAAATGAAATGTTTATGCTTTTGATTTTTAATAAATTTGAAAAAAATTCCAAATACTTTATGTGTTATTGAATGAAGCTTGATGGGTAAAAATGGCAATTTTATCCATTTTAAATTGAATCTACAACACACACAAGTGTGCAAAAGGTGAAGGGGTCTGAATACATTCTGAAGCCACTGTACAGCAGGAGGAAACAGGAAGGACAGTTGGGTAATTGAAGCCAAATTCTAATGAAGACAGCAAATGCTACAGTAGTGGGCTGACCTAACATGCTTATGAAAATCTCATTCCAGTAAAAGGGCTAACTGAGATGACTGTTTTTTTTAAATCTTTTTATAAAATTCGGTGGTTCCAAACTGGGTAGCAAAAGTCAGTAGGTTTTGCTGGCACGTTGCTATCTTGACTCCAAGCCATTGACTGTATACATAAGTGGACAGTGTGACACCTTTCACTCTCATTGTGCCATTTTGAAGCCAAACTATTGCCCTTTGGTCACCACCATCTTGTTTGCATTTGTGCAGTAGATACAACTCTGGAAACCAGAGTTTGAGTGTGTGTGTGTGTGTGTGCTTAGTGACTGACCTGCCTGCTTTGAGTAGAGCTGTCAGTGAGCTCGGGCCCAAACACACTCTTTTCGATATTGTAGTGAATTCGGGGGGCAACCACAGGAACTGCCGCGGCGCGAACCCGTATCACCCGCACTGCAGGAGACATCGCTGACCGCTCGACTGAAGGGTCAGACCCGTTAGCCAGCGGCCAACATGTCTACTTATCCTTGCATGTTACACTACTCCCCCCATTCAGGAAAGCGTGTCCGTGCGTATCCCACTTCTGATACCAATGTAGCGAATTTGGGTGGCAACCACAGGAACTGCCGTGGCCGGGACGCAAACCCGTAACGCCCGCACCGAAGGAGACATCGCTGACCGCTCGGCTAAAGGGTCAGACCCATTAGCCAAGGGCCAACGTGTCTACTTATCCATGCTCGTTACACTACCCCCCTTCCTCGGGAAGCGCATCCCCGCATTTAAGCATATCAGCTCCTTCACGCCTCTGGGCGCATACGCTTCCGATGGCCTTACGGTCTCACCATCCCACTTCTGACACCAATGTAGCGAATTCGGGGGGCAACCACAGGAACTGCCGCGGCCGGGACGTGAACCCGTATCGCCCGCACCACGGGAGACATCGCTGACCGCTCGACTAATGGGTCAGACCCGTTAGCCAGTGGCCAACGTGTCTACTTATCCTTGCACGTTACAATATCTTTTTCAATAACTTCCATAAATAAGTTATTTGAAAGATAAATACGGAGAGAGATCCTCTTTCCTCACTCCTTTCCTCATCCCCCCTCAGAGTGTCAGACACTCTGAGTCAGTAGTTATTAGACTGGCCCTTCGACTTATTTTACCCTGTCAGTGTTTGTGCTGTTTGTTTCATGCTGCAGTAAAACAGTATAGATAGGGTGTTATATGCTGGAGCATGGTGCACATATGTTTATATATTTTATTCTTATTTCTATTTCTTATTTTATTTTCTATTTCTGTTTTTCTTATTTCTATTTATTTTTATTTTCTTGTTATCTTGTACCCTATTAGTTTTTAGTTTTTCTTTACTAGAGCGCGAGTGTCTGTAATAGGACCCAATTTCCTCTTGGGGATGAATGAAGTATTCTGATTCTGATGTTAACATCAAGGGAACCAGTTGAAATGACTGAAAACACGAGGGAAAAATGTATTGACCATATATTTTGATTCTTTAATTTAGTCCGTGGTCTGTTCACTTGCATGAGTGTGGAAAGGGTTAAAAGTTGTTGTGTAAAGTGCTGCTAGAAAGCAGCAGGGATATTTGGCTTTGCTTTACAAACCCAGTTTTTGGCCCAAATCGTTTGTGGCTCATTATCTAACTGGATTTCTTTTTATTTTCTCTTCTATGTTTTCCAACTTTGGCACAGGTAATTCCATGTCTAGCCCTCCTTAGGCCCAGCCACTGCACGGCCCCTACAGTTGGTAGGAGAGGACACAGACTGGCCACGTGCTTCCTCCGCTACATGCAGAGCCAGCCAACTGTTGCTTTTCACCTGCCAGCTACAGGTTTCTGTTGGGCAATGTAATGCATGTGGAGGCTCATGCTGTTTTGCCCAAATCCCCCCGCAGTTGTACAGACACCCCACCACCTGTAGGAGTACCGATTTCAAATGGCTGGACACAGCACCCCAGCATTATAGCATGCCCCATGAGGCACAGATGAATGAGGTAATATACCATGATTTGAAATATGAATCTTGCTGTTGGGACACTAAGTATTATGAGTTGAATACAGGCTTGATGATAGTGTTAGATTACCTTTGGCTGATTAAGGTGATTATATTATCTTGCCTGGCATACCCAAAAGGTCAACACTGAGACATGAATAAGCTACGGTAGAATCGTTTTAAAGACAAGACAGTAGCAATAAAAGAAAACAGGCTTCACACTCAAGGAACTGTTCAATGAGGAATGATGAAGCATGAACTCATCAGGGAAGCATGAACACTGGTTATGAAGGTATCAAAGTAGCTACAACAGTGAACAGCATGAGTATAGTATTGCACTGAGCCCCGCTGTGAAACAACTAAGTGGATGATGAACTGTAGCAGATGGGGATACAGTCGATGTTTGACTAGTTATGACTGCTACGTACCTTCACTGTGGTGTTGGGTTCAAACTTGAAGGCCTTTGTCTGGCCATTCTCCAGATACACCTTCAGGACGTTGGGGAGGAAGAGAAGCGAGTTGCCCTGGAAACCACACACAGGTCAAAGGAAGAGTCAGATGAGATTTATGACGACTGTAAAATGTGTCTTTATGGATGCTCAGTAATCCAGGTAAGGACATCACAGAAACATTGTGTCCAGATCAACCGATAAGATTTTCCGTGACTGTAAAATGTGTTTGTTACACTGAGATATGACTATAGCCTGCTAACAAAGAGATGTTTTTTTAATGCGTGTGTGCGTGTGTGACCGTGCTTTACTGTAGGCATACCAACTTCTCTTTCTCTGTTCTGTTTAATAGATACCCTTGCAACTGTCTATGCTCAGTCTTTATTGACAAGTTTCAGCTCTTAATGTGCACATCCTCTCTTCATCTCTCTCTACCCCCCCCTCTCTCTTTGAACTTTTTTTTTAAATGTCCCCTTTTTTTCTCCCCAATTCACACAGCGCATAACTGTAGTCCACTGACTTCCCGTTTCTACTGCAGCGGTCATACCAGGTTCTTGTTTGTTGACATTTGCCATTGACAATGGCATATTTCCCACGATGTCTACAAGATTTACCATGGATAAATGTCAATGACACGCACAGAATGGTCGACAAACTTCCACCCGCGCCTACCAGCAAATGGGTGGAAAGTTTCAAGTTGTACATATCAAGTTACGTTCGGATGGACGGACAGATGCAACTTGATATGTAAGACTTGAAACTTTTCATCCGTTTGTTGGTAGGTGGACGTGAAAGTTCGTCAACAATTACCCCTGGACAATTACCCCACTCTTCCAAGCCATCCCGGTCACTGCTCCACCCCCTCTGCTGATCTGGGAAGGGCTGCAGACTACCACATGCCTCCTCTGATACATGTGGAGTCACCAGCCACTTCTTTTCACCTGACAGTGAGGCGTTTCATCAGGGGGACATAGCACATGGGAGGATCACCCTATTCCCCAGTTCCCCCTCCCCCATGAACAGGCACCCCCACCAACCAGAGGAGGCGCTATTGCAGCGATCAGGACACATACTCGCATCCGGCTTCCCACCCACAGGCACAGCCAATTGTGTCTGTAGGGAAGCTCAACCAAGACAGAGCTAACACGGGGATTCAAGCCGGCGAGCCCCATGTTGGTAGGCAACGGAATAGACTGCTACACCACCCGGATGCCCCAATTTCAGCTCTTAAAGTGCACATCCTCCCTTCATTTCTTCCTCACTCTGGTCACTCACAGATCGATCTCTCTCTCTCTCGCTCTCTCTCTCCTTTAATGATATTAGGAAGTGTTGCAGTTGTGATATAATGCAGCATTAATGCCTATACACTGTGAATTGCAAATGGATTACTTTCAAAGTTTAGAGAACCGCCTCTATGTCTCTCCCCTCCTCTATTTTGCTCATTTTCTCTCTTATAGAAATGGGGAACACAACAGTGTTACTCTCACCTGTTTCTCTCTCTCTCTCTGTTTCTTCCTCTCTCACCCATCTACCTAATCTGTTTTTACTGCCTTATCATCTTAGACGTTAAGAGAGGAAGATGAGGCAGATATTGAGCCATCGAGGCCCTGTGACTGGCTGCAGCCTCTGTGGTTTCCTCATCCGACCACCTCAACATCCGCAGGCAGGATGGGGAACTCTAAACCAATAAAAGCTGTGCTTTCAAAAGGAAGACTACACCGGGGGGATGCTGAGCAATCAAAAACTATAGCAGCATGTCCTATTTTCTATGCTATTCACAATGTAAATAACATAGACTTTCTGTGTCAAAAGCTTCTCTATTGGTAGTTTGAAAATATAATTTTTATTTTCAAAATACAACCTAATAATGATGGTGCTGTATTGCTGTGTAGGCCTATTTCTCTATCTACATTCTGTGGTGTAGTGAGGAGTAGAGTTAGTCTAATTAATTTAGGACATATTAAATAGAGTCCACACCCAAAAGAACCAGGCAGAGAACTAAAGCTGCTGCATGTCCTGTCGTGATCTGCAGAGTGGACCCGAGCACAGACACAGACTTGGGGATAAATAAATGAGATGGGTTTATTAACACAAGGAAGTGGGGAATGCTGACAAAATAAAGAGGGGAGATGGCTAGCAAAGGCGGGCAGATAGGCAGATAAGCAGGGTGAGAGATGATCCTGGGTGCAGAAGGGGAGACAGCGATTAGGACAGGATAACACCAGAAAAATAGGTAAACAAAGCATGAGGAATAATCTCTAAAATGATTAGAGAGGCCTTAAGCTTCTCCAGAAAGACAAAGAAAGAAAGCCACTTCATTTCGATATTGTACAGTTACAATGAAATTTGTTCTCTGCATGTAACCCATCCTATAGTATAGGAGCAGTGGGCAGCTGCAGCACCCGGGGACCAACTCCAGTTCTTCTTTCCATTGCCTTGCTCAGGGGCACAGGCAGGAGTATTAACCCTAACATGCATATCTTTTTGATGGTGGGAGGAAACCAGAGCACTCAGAGGAAACCCACGAAGAGAACATGCAAACTCCACACAGAAAGGACTTGGGATGGCCTGGGTTTGAAACCAGGATCTTCTTGCTGTGAGGCAACAGTGCTGACCACTGGGCTACCATGCTGCCCAACTGGCTCAGTTTCAGTACCAACTGTAGCTGAGACAATGATCTAGTGATGAGTGGGTGAAGAGCCGGAGTAGACATACTGCAGGAATACAGGGAAACATAGGGAAAACTGGGTGGCACGGACCCAGTAGCCATGACATGCCCTCAGCTACAGACTCTACAGACATCCTGATGGTTTTAAATGTTTTAACCCCTTAATGTCTTTGGTTCTAATAAATCAAATGTTGAGTCCTCAACTACCATCTTCATCCATGTCTCTGTGCTGGAGAGCCCCGGGTGTGGTGCAGCTTTGCTACACCTTCATCGAGGCTTGAATGTGTTCTATGTTCTCCAGTTTTTTCTCTCCAAATTTTGGTATTTGTGTAGTAATGGGATACATACATTTACTTACAAGCTGTAGCTCAAAAGACTGTCACTGAAGAAGAGGAGCTTTGTTCACAGACAAGATGAAGTAAAACTGCTATATTTATGTGTGCCACACAGCCTTTCCCAGGAGGCTCATCCCCAGTGGCAGACACAATGCACAATGAAAAGCAATAACACTATGGCAGCAAAATGAATTTAATTACATGCTAAAGAAAAAAGGTTACCTGGTGCCACTTTAAATTGTTCTCACATCATCTTTAAGAACAGATCGGTGCAGCTTGAACAAAAATTTGACTCAGTGGTGTGAGCAATCTATTTTGGGATAAAGTCACTGTTTGGTTTCTCATCAACTGGGACATCTTTCCTCCCATCTGAAAATACTTGTCCCAGCTTTATGGTATTTAGCCACTGGGAGAATAAGTTACTTACTTTTCTTTTTTTTTTGCCCCCTTTTTCTGCTAAATTGTATCCTATTACCCCGGCCATCCAAGCTGTCCCAGTTGCTGCTCCACCCGAGCAGCTGCTTGCTGCTCTGCTGAGGGCTGCAGACTACCACATGCCTCCTCTGACACATGTGGAGTCACCAGCCGCTTTTTTTCACCTGACAGTGAGGAGTTTCGCCAGGGGGATGTAGCACGAGGGAGGATCACGCTATTCCCCTTCCCCCCTGAACAGGTGCCCCAACCAACCAGAGGAGGCACTAGTGCAGCGACCAGGACACATACCCACATCCGGCTTCCCACCCACAGACATTGTCAATTGTGTCTGTAGGGATGCCCGACCAAGCTGGAGGTAACACGGGGATTAGAACCGGCAATCCCCATGTTGGTAGGCAACGGAATAGACCACTGTGCTACCCAGATGCCATTGGTCACTTTAATTAGTAACGCTAGACACAGACAATGAACCCAAGAAGTGATTTTTTATGGACTGTAATCTGGGGGAAGTAAGCGAGTCAGTCCCCAACCATTAACGATGACTCTGAAGGCCTCTGGAATCAGAATCTAAAGTGGTCTATAGTGGAAGTTTGTGGTTTTACACAGCAGCTATACTGCATATAGAATACATGCATCTTGTCTTGGCTGAAATAAGCTTAAGAAATAAAACAATCAAGTTTCCTAATTCATTAAGTTAAATATAATGAAGCAGTTCAGAGGACGGTAACTCTGATTTTCAAATACATAGCTTCTTGTCCTACTGACATCCACAGACATGCTAACAAATGCTGCTTTCTTTCAAATATAAGGCTGATGAGTCAAATTTCTTTTTGACAGAATGATGAGATGAAAAGACTTCTAAGGTACATTAACTATCCTTTTTACTATAATTCCCACTCCCACCTGAGAGTGTCCATTGACTTCCACCTCCTCAGCAAAGCGGACCTTCACAGGGTTGGTCTTCAGCTTGGCCCGTTTCTCTGGTGTGATGAAAGATGACTTTGGGCCCTGAGGGGAAATAAGTGAAAAGTTAGTTATGCCACATAATAAATACGGTTGTATAAAGAGTCGGTTGTATAAAGAGTCATATTTTCAAAGAAAATTGAAGTATATGTGAAAGTTAAATGATACACCCGCTCCCAAACACTTTATCACCACCCTGCTTTGTACCTAATGCTTGTCGACTCCACCAAACATGCCATTTCCATGAGTGAACATTTAACACATGTGAACATATACAATTAATAATCAGTGTTCAAGAAATACAAATGAATATAATTATTCTTTATTATCATCTCCACTCATCGAAAAAGTGCAATTTTTTTTTCTTTCATCATCACCAGAGTTGAGAGGCTTCAGGTTATATTTAAATATATATATACACACTCACTGGCCACTTTATTAGGTACACCTTGCTAGTACCGGGTTGGACCCCCTTTTGCCTTCAGAACTGCCTTAATCCTTCGTGGCATAGATTCAACAAGGTACTGGAAACATTCCTCAGAGAGTTTGGTCCATATTGACATGATAGCATCACGCAGTTGCTGCAGATTTGTTGGCTGCACATCCATGATGCGAATCTCCCGGTCCACCACATCCCAAAGGTGCTCTATTGGATTGAGATCTGGTGACTGTGGAGGCCATTTGAGTACAGTGAACTCATTGTCATGTTCAAGAAACCAGTCTGAGATGATTCGAGCTTTATGACACGGCGCGTTACCCTGCTGGAAGTAGCCATCAGAAGATGGGAACACTGTGGTCATAAAGGGATGGACATGGTCAGCAACAATACTCAGGTAGGCTGTGGCGTTGACATGATGCTCAATTGGTACTAAGGGGCCCAAAGTGTGCCAAGAAAATATCCCCCACACCATTACACCACCACCAACAGCCTGAACCGTTGATACAAGGCAGGATGGATCCATGCTTTCATGTTGTTGACGCCAAATTCTGACCCTACCATCCGAATGTCGCAGCAGAAATTGAGACTCATCAGACCAGGCAACGTTTTTCCAATCTTCTATTGTCCAATTTTGGTGAGCCTGTGCGAATTGTAGCCTCAGTTTCCTGTTCTTAGCTGACAGGAGTGGCACCCGGTGTGGTCTTCTGCTGCTGTAGCCCATCTGCCTCAAGGTTCGACGTGTTGTGTGTTCAGAGATGCTCTTCTGCATACCTCGGTTGTAATGAGTGGTTATTTGAGTTACTGTTGCCTTTCTGTCAGCTCGAACCAGTCTGGCCATTCTCCTCTGACCTCTGGCATCAACAAGGCATTTTCGCCCACAGAACTGCCGCTCACTGGATATTTTCTCTTTTTCGGACCATTCTCTGTAAACCCTAGAGATGGTTGTGTGTGAAAATCCCAGTAGATCAGCAATTTCTGAAATACTCAGACCAGCCCGTCTGGCACCAACAACCATGCCACGTTCAAAGTCACTTAAATCACCTTTCTACCCCATTCTGATGCTCGGTTTGAACTGCAGCAGATCGTCTTGACCATGTCTACATGCCTAAATGCATTGAGTTGCTGCCATGTGATTGGCTGATTAGAAATTTGCGTTAACGAGCAGTTGGACAGGTGTGCCTAATAAAGCTGCCGGTGAGTGTATATATATATATATATAGTCAGATTGAAATATTTTTTTAGGACAGAAATCTTCTGAGATTTTAAGCAACAAGGATGAGGAAACAAGTGTTGGTGGAAAATCTGATCATTCGTTTTGAGAAGGAAAACTATTACCAGCAGAGACCTTCAAGAAACTAACAAAGACATTTTGTAGTGAACTATGAATCTGACATCTATGGTGGTCTTCATTGTGCTGATGACAGGAATCGCTGGAGAAAAGCCAGTAGACTTACCCATCTGCTGCTGCATGTTGCTAACACATTAATCAACTCTATTGATAGAGATCAGCTGTGTGACCCTGTGATGCAAGTCTATATCATTCTGTACACACACACACACACGAAGTGCATACACACTCATGCAGATATATACAGATATGCACTCAAATATTCACCACACACACACACACACACACACACACACACACACACACACACACACACACACACACACACACTAACTGAACAAATGTGTGAACACACACACATACTATATATATAGCGTTTTTTCCGAAACCATTAATGGTGTTGCGTGCTCGACTAATGAGGAGCGGAATATCAACACGGATACAGGAAAAATATTTGAGTGCGAGACGCACGAAACAGGCCTGTACTGCTTTGCATTAAAATCTTTTTTCCTGTATCCGTGTTGATATATATATATATATACACACACACACACACACACACACACACACACACACACACACACACACACACATACATACATACAGTGTGCACACATACCCAAACACTCTCACATAGGAAAACAACCACATACACAAATTGGGAGATGATGGAGTGTGTGCTCAGGTGTATGACCATGACATGGTAAAAAGCTGTGATGTTTAGATGTGTGTTTCATAATCCATCTATCTATCCATCTATCTATCTATCAATAAATCAATCAATCACATAGAATGTCCACAATCAAGCCAAACTGGCAACATTGGAGCATAATCATTCCCTTATTGGACAGTCATAAGAGTGTCAAATCCAGCAGCCTGACTGGTTAATGTTGATAATTGTCCACTGTTTATGTGAGCGTCAATGTATATGTGGAAGAGAACATTGATATAATTTGTTAATGATTGTGCATTGCCATCAACTAACAGTTGGGATGGCAGTTTTTTGTTTTCAACTGATAACAGAAAAACATACATATAAGCATGCACCTACATTGATTAAGATCCCAATAAAGATTCCGCTTCCGCTGTGGGAAGATGGTGGTACGAATTCACGTTTGCGGCGGCCTCACCCAGTAACATCCATGCAGTGTCTTTCTCCACATCTGCATCTAAATTTTTTGTCTTCGTTTGATGGCTGGAAGAGCTGGCACTGGATCGGCTGGGAGAGCTTGGTCTGCTGAGTCCTGTGGGCTCAGGGACCACAGCCCTGCCTGGAGCTGTGCCCGAAGAGGTAACACCAAGGGCGGTCTGACAGGACGCGGAAGTGGGGCAGGCTAAGTTAACTGCTAGCCCATACAGACCGGCAGTTCCGATAACACCAAGGGCGGTCTGACGGCGGCCTCGCCTAGCCTTGACTGTGTTTTTAGTGTCGTCGTGTGGATTGCAGGGAGGTGTGTTGAAGGTGTCTGGCTGGGAGAGCTGGCGTAGAATCGGCTGAGAGAGCTTGGTCTGCTGTGTCTTGTGGGTCCAAGGTCCATGGCCCTGACAAGAGCTGCACCCGAAGAGGAAACACCGAGGGCGGTCTGACAGGATGCAGAAGCAGGGCAGGCTAAGCTAACTGCTAGCCCATGCAGACTGACAGTTCTGACAGTCATCCTGGCTGGTGTTTGATTTCCTGGACAGTGATTTTTTTTTTTTTTTTTTTAGTGTTGCACATATTTGTTCTTGTAGTTCTTGTAGCACTGCTGTGGGCTGGGGGAAACTGATGTTTTGTTTCATTTCATGTGCGCAAGCGCATGAAATGAAATGACAAAGTGTTTCCGATTCTGATTTCTGATTCTGTATATGATGCCATGCAGGTGCAGTGCTATCCATCCAGTAGTGTGGAGGGAGTTTAGGAGGGTTTCTGTAGGCTGTCAACATTACCGGTGATAGAGTACTGTGACCTTGGTGACAAGCTTGTTTGTTGAACCCCTGAGCTTCTCTGGCACACTAGATAAATGGGTTTGTTGACAGCAGCCGTCCAGAATCCTGTATCTGTGTGTATGTGTATGTTGTGTGTGTGTGTGTGTGTGTGTGTGTGTGTGTGTGTGTGTGTGTGTGTGTGTGTGTGTGTGTGTGTGTGTGTGTGTGTGTGTGTGCATGTGCGTTTATTCACATTATGCACACTGGACATGGCTTTGTTTACCATGTGAAATGTGCTGACCGGGTACATTTTGTGCATATGTGTTTGAGATTTTACCTGTGCAATAGCACGTGTGCATGTGTGTGTGTGTGTGTGTGGTCCACAGCTACATGAAATACGAAATGGTGACAGTACAGACTTTGCTGTTCATCTCTAACCCATTTGTCATCATAGACCTCAACATTGTGGACAGCCAACAAGGTGTGTGCGTGCGTGTGTGTATGTGTGTGTGTGTGTTACATTATTGTTAGTAGACTCACCATCATTGTTCTGAGGACAGTCATTGTCAGTGTGTCCTGACACTCTCTGGAGAGACAACAAAGGATGCATGATGAGGTTATGGCGATAAAGACAGGTGATATGGTTTCAGTCTCGCTGTATTTTCTGTTTGATAGTCTATCCGTTTGCATCTGCACGTACGTGTTTGTGTTTGTACACATCATGTGTCCATGCATTACTCTGTGTGTGTGTCCATGCGTTACTCTGTGTGCGCGTGTGAGAGAATTTTTGAATTTTTAAAACAAGTCTTTATTTAACAAAAAAAAAATAATCAAAAAACAGACTTGATATCTTTTCAACAATATAAAAAGCACTTGTCAAATTACAAATAAACATGTAACATGCATCTTTTAACAATCCCAAAAATAATCATTCAACAACCACACAAAACATAAAAAAACAGGTAATACCCTTTTTATCCAAGCCCTGCAGCAAAAACCAGCTCATCCTCTATTGTTGAACACACACCCCTTTATAACACCACATGGTTGTGATTTTGTCCAGATCCTTCATTGCTTTGTAATAATTAAAATCTACCCTGATAAACAACAGTTCAACATCAAATTGTACAGACTCTTGAGAGACAGAGAGAGAGAGAGAGAGAGAGAGAGAGAGAGAGAGAGAGAGAGAGAGAGAGAGAGAGAGAGAGAGCGAGAGAGAGAGAGAGAATATGATGTATGTATGTGTGTGTGTGTGTGTGTGTGTGTGTGTGTGTGTGTGTGTGTGTGTGTGTGTGTGTGTGTGTGTACCTGATTATTTCAGCAGCTTGCTCAGGGGTCAGGTCCTCGACAGCAACATTATTGATTTTTACAAGCTGGTCGCCAGGGACAAGCCGACCCTCTGCAGGACCACCTGGACACACCAAAATCATTGTGTTGATATTCTTGAAGACAATTCTGCTGACCTACATTCATATTTCTTCTGGAATAATAACAAAAGTCAAAGGGAAGATATTGTCTTTTCTCTATAATCTAGATTTTCTAAATTAACTTCTTCCTCTGTACTTTTACACAGCAGGAAATTCATCTGTCTTGTCTTCAAACCATCTGATCATTGCGCATTCTGTTCAGTTCTTATAAATTAACTATGACCCCATTTCTACTGCTGCCCCATGCTGTACTGTCCAAAGCTGAAAAATCTGCACTCATGGGTTTACAAAGTGTTTCCATTACGAGCAGAATGGTTCTCAAATAGATCCAGGAACTCATATTTAGTACCATCTTAGGAGGCGCTACAGTGCTTGAAGTGGAAGAAAATAAGTGCTCTTTTTTTTTTTTTTTTTTTTTGCCATTTTAGCCTACATATTGGTCAACCCTTTGGTACTAAGTTTAGAATTTTTACCGTAAATAAAAGATAGGCTTCTAATTATTGTTGTTCACAACATGTATTTGCAGTAAAAATGAATTTCAATTTCAGTTGTGATTAGCAAATTACAAGTAACGACATCATTGTTTGGCCTTGATGCAGCCTGGGTGGTCTGACAGGACGCAGAAGTGGGGCAGGCTAAGCTAACTGCTAGCCCATGCAGACCAGCAGTTCCGACAGTCATCCTGGCTGGCGTTCGTTCTCCTGGAGAGTGATTTATTTATTTTTATTTTTATTTTTTTAGTTTAGATATATATGTTAATTTTGGATATGTGGTCTTGTAGTTTTTGGATGTTTGTCTTTGTGTTGCACTGCTGTGGGTTGGGGGAAATTATGTATCGTTTCATTTCATGTGTGCGAGTGCATGAAATGAAATGACAAAGTGTTTCTGATGTCTGATTTCTGGTACGTAAGACTATCATGGCATCATTTACTTCGCTCTTGTGTATGGTAGTTTTTAGAGAATTATGCCAGTAAGCAATGTTAGTTGCAGTTCAGGTTGGGAATAATCTGGTTCGCTAATGCATAGCTCTACCAACCATTCTGAAAACACTCCAGTACAATATAACACTGAGAATAATCACAACAATTTCCATGGAATGGCATCATAATTGTAACCGGTTATTTTCTTGCCCGGTGCGGGATTCGATACGGGGTATATTGCACCACAAGGCGACATCACTAACCGCTCGGCTAAAGGGTCAGACCCGTTAGCTAGGGACTAACGTGTCTAATTAGTAGTTTACAGTCGTCACCCTCCCCGGAAGCGCGCCCTCGCGCTTTGTTATTCCCGCGCTCCGAAGAGACTTCTGAGGATCTGCACACTTCCGGATCCCACCGCTGCCACCAATGTAACCGGTTATTTTCTTGCCCGGTGCGGGATTCGATACGGGGTGTACTGCACCACAAGGCGACATCACTAACCGCTTGGCTAAAGGGTCAGACCCGTTAGCTAGGGACTAACGTGTCTAATTAGTAGTTTACATAATTGTTGCAAACAGAGTAAGACTTAATACCATTCTGTACAGTTCCAGTAATTTTTAGCCATTTAAAACTAATTTCCTGCACTTCCACACAACCTAATATGACTCATGGTGCCCTGGTGGTCTTCATGGACAAGAAATAATGACTAGACAGTAACATTTTAGCATATTATTGGACAAAAAAAAAACAACTAAGTAATTATAATTTGAGTAAATTGTGTAAGAGCTTTAAAAGGTGTACTAAGTGAATTGTGACGGCTAGATGACATATGGAAGAGCTGTGGAGATGCCAAAACACACAGTCAGCTAAATCAGAGGTGGCCGTACAGCAGAGTTGGGGGTAAGGCATTGGTAAAGTAAGGCATAACTGTAATAATAATAATTTTTCCAGCAATGCAGTAATATAACATGCTAGTTTCTAAATGTGCATAGTAAATAAAAATAATAAATTCCTCATGGTGACAGAGATTGTCTTTGTTGATCCGAACCAACTATGCAATCAACTGAGAAATAACGGTTTCAAGAATATGGAATATCTGTTCCTGAAGGAATACTTCACTGCCACTCTCTGACTGGCTGATCCTATTATAGACAATGAGCAATAATACTTGATCTCATCATAAGACTTAGCTTAGCAGTACTAGTCTTCATACAGCTTTCTTGCTATATTCAGACTAGGCAACCCATCTATTATGCTACATACTTTATTTGGCCATAAGATACTGGTCATTGATTTGATTAATTCCTACTACTGGCACAAGCTTATTTGAGTAAAGAACATTGATGACATGATTCTTTAGACTATAGCAAGACAGCTGTAGGTGTAGCTCATTTTAGCAAGCTAACTGCTAGACATTTCCTCTACCAATCGCTCAAAAGTGACCCAATGCCTGTTTTGGATTTCCTGGCAGCTGATGGTTTCATCTTGAATGGCTTTTGATGTACCTCTGAAAGGGGGGAAAAATACACTACATGGCCAAAAGTATGTGGACACCCCTTCTAATAAGTGTGTTTGGCTATTTCAGCCATACCCCTTGCTAAAAGGTGCATATGATCAAGCATACAGCCATTCAATCTCCATCGACAAACACTGGCAGTGGAATGGGGTGTACTGAAGAGCTCAGTGACTTTTAATACGGCACTGTCATAGGATGCCACCTTTCCAACAAATCAGTTGGTCAAATTTCTGCCCTGCTAGATTTGGCCCGATTAACTGTAAGTGCTTTTATTGTGAAATAGAAACGTCTCAGAACAACAACAGCTCAGCCACGAAGCGATAGGCCACACAAGACCACAGAACAGGACCACCGAGTGCTTAAGCGTATCGCATAAAAATCATCTGTTCTCGCTTGCAACACACTACTGAGGTACAAACTGCCTCTGGAAGCAATGTCAGCACAAGAACTGTTCATCGGGAGCTTCATAAAATGGGTTTCCATGGCCAAGCAGCCTCACATAAGCCTAAGATTATCATATGCAATGCCAAGTGTCGTCTGGAGTGCTTTATATACTGCTGGAGCAGTGGAAACATGTTCACTGGAGTGACAAATCATGCCTCAATATATGGCAGTCTGATGGACCACTCTGGGTTTGCGGATGCCAGGAGAACGCTACCTGCCTGAACGCATAGTGCCAACTGTAAAGTTTGGTGGAGGAGGAATAATGATCTGGGGCTGTTTTTCATGGTTTGGGCTAGGCTCTTTTGTTCCAGTGAAGAGAACTCTGAATGCTGCAGCATACACTGATATTCCAGAGAATTGTGTGCTTCCAACTTTGTGGCAACAGTTCCCTGTTTCAGCATGCCAGTGCCCCCGTGCACAAAGCGAGGTCCATAAAGACATGGTTTGTGGAGTTTGGTGTGGAATAACTTGACTAGCCTGCACAGAGCCCTAACCTCAATTCCAACCAACACCTTTTGGATGAATTGGAAAGCTGTCTGTGAGCCAGGCCTTCTCTAGTGCCTGACCTCACTAATTCTTGTGTCTAATGTTGTTGTGGCTGAATGGGAGCAAATCCCCACAGCCATGTTCCAAAATTTAGTGGAAAGCATTTCTATAAGAGTGGAGGCTGTTTTTGCAGCAAAGGGGGTGGTGACAACTCCATATTAATGCCTATAGTTTTGGAATGGTCCAACAAGGACATATTGGCGTGATGTTTGGGTGTCCACATACTTTTGGCCATGTAGTATAGAAATGACTCTAAAGGACACAAAACCTATATTCACTGTCAATTTAGTAATGTTTAAATTCAAAATACATTCCTTTTATATTGTTCTCATCAATTACCATCTCATATCATAACAGCAAATTATGCTTTTACAATTCTTACTCTAAATCTGGCTTTATCCTATTGTGAAAGTAAAGAAATATGACTAAGTGCACTTATATAAATGCTCAATATTAACATAACAATGCAAAAATCTTCATATTCAACATTACTATAACTTCTTCAGCTCCACCACAAATCACAGCTCTCTCTCTCTCTCTCGCGCCCCCTCTCTCTCAAATAACCTACACATTCCTAACATTCCAATCCTCTTGTGCAGTATGTAGTTAACATTACTTGGTGATGCTAGCTAGCAATCATTAAACTAATTCTTGATTACAATAATCATTTATAAATATCATTCTCAAGCTGAAAATAGGCTTGATATCAAACACATTTCATAAACAAACATTATTTACAATTCCTCATTTTAACTTAACGTTCTTACTTGAAAGCGAAAGGGACAGAAAAAAAACTAAAATACACAGCTTGTCTTTGGTCACTTTAGTAATGAAGGACGATAGCGCAGCGCTCCCCCTACAGGGGTCTGCAGACATTACTAGTAAAATGGGAATCAGCAGTCATCGCTAATGTACACAGATGGCAACTTCAAGAGAGTTGATGAATGCAAATGATATTTATAGAAATGTAGAAATGTTTTTTATAGTAAATATAGGTTATTTTCTCTATTGACATACTTTATTTCCTCAAATAAAAGCTGGTACTCAGTTTAAAGCCGGGTCTCGAACAATGGCTGGGGGTGTGGTCGACACGAACAAATAGAGGCCGGCCCCAAATACAGACTGTGGTGGATAAACTTATGGTGCCTGTTATATAATGTGTCATAATGTACAAGTTCCACAAGATGGCAGTGGCTACATTTGAAGTACCATATGGAACGTGTGCAAGTGACAGAATTTTCCACAACACAGTAGAGAGCAAACTTGAGCAGCATGGCACTCAGACGGAAATTTCATGTCAAATTCAAAGAGAGAGCTTTGCAGTATGTGGATGAAATTTTAGGAGAGAAAGCTGCGAGGCACTTTGAAATTGCCTCGAAAAGAATCAAGTACTGAAAAAAACAGACGAGTGAGCTACTGTTAGCTGGCAAGAGGAGAGCACGGATAGCTGGAGGTGGGAGGAAGAAAGTCAGCTTGGAGCTAGACAGGCTTTCAGAGTGGATTTACTCTTAACAGAGCAAATGGAATCAGATTAGGAAAGAATGAGGCTTCATACTAAAATATGAGCAAATATACTTGTCAAACAGACGAAATTAGAAAAAGGTGTCCCTTAATAAAAATCTGACTCCAATAAAGGCCTGGTACACTCTGCAGTTGAGGTAAATAAAGGCCCCGGTCACTATTCGAAGAAATACAGTATATTTAAAATTTCAACCACTGAGAAATGTGTGTAGTGGATAAAATAGCAACTTCCAAAAGTGGGGTAGGGCAAATCCCCCCTATCCCTAATGGAAACTATGCCCATTGACTAATCTCAGATGACGTCATTTTCACATTTTGAAATAAATTTCACAATTTATAATCCAACTCCTCTGATGTTACCATGGAAGATGCTAGAGCATCTTCCATGGTAACATTTCAGTATGCTGAAATCAAAAACTCTCAGTACTTTCTGAGCTGTGACTTAGATCTTATTCAGAATTTGTGATGAAAAGGGACTGTTCTATTTTTGGAGAACAACTGAGGGACTGTGAAGACTTTTGCATCATCACTGCTTGTTTTTCCGATATGCTGACACTCAAAAGATATTATTTGTGGTGCTGCGCTAAGGCTTACTTACATTGTGTGCCTTAGATGACTGTTAGAGCTATTTCCTGCCTTTCTGCAATTCCTGTTATAGCCAGAATCACTTTCACAAGCTCATTAACATTTATCTCCCCTCTCTTTTTTATCTAACATCAGACACGTTAATGGATGGTACACACACACAGATCCCACTAAGGAGTAGCCATTTACTTTCCAGTATCTCTGCTTGTCATGCATAAGATTTTGACATGATAGTAGGAGTCTATGTTCCCAGTCAAAGACTATCTGTTATAATATGGATTCTTCCTTTATTTGCTTTTGAGACAATTTTGGATCAATGTCTTTCTCATGTATGTGCGCTGTTCAAAGAGTTTGAAGTGAACACAGGATGTTGTGTTGCCGTAAAGCCCACTGAGGCAAATTTGTAATTTGTGATATTGGGCTATACAAATAAAACTGACTTGACTTGACTAGCTCGGCCATGGGAAATGTTTTGACATGATTTCCAGCTGTGACTGTAATTGATCCTACTCTTGAAATTGTATTTTTGTAGCGACATTTTAACATTGGAGACTATGGCACTTTCGCGCGGTGGTGAGGTGAATAAAGTGTATTATTTTTGGCTCATCCAGTGTTCCTCCAGTTCTCCTGTGCTAAGATCAGCAGTGAATTGAATGATCTGCTGACTTGCGGAATATGATCGACTTCTCGTTTACTTTCAAGACTCATGCCCGAACACATTATGTTTTGGTTTTGACACTATCACTGCCTGATCTGACTAAACTGTAGATGTGAGTCATGCATGCAAATGAACGTTTTTCTTTTCTTTTCTTTCTTTTTTTTGTTGGATTTTCCACCCTTTTCTCCCCAATTGTACCCGGCCAATTACCCCACTCTTCCGAGCCATCCAAGTCGCTGCTCAACCTCCTTCAGAGAGGGCTGCAGACTACCACATGTCTCCTCCAATACATGTGGAGTCGCCAGCCGCTTCTTTTCACCTGACAGGGAGGAGTTTCACCAGGGGGACATGGATCCTCCCACGATCACATTATTCCCCCTAGTTCCCCCTCCCTCCCAAACAGGTGCCCCGACCAACCAGAGGATGCGCTATTGTAGCGACCAGAACACATACCCACAACCGGTTTCCCACCCGCAGACACGGCAAATTATGTCTGTAGGGGCGCCCGACCAAGTCGGAGGTAACACGCGGAATTGAACCGAACAAATGTTTTTTGAAGATTTTTAATCAATAAGAAAGACATTTAGGCTGGTAGGTCCAGTAGTTTGCGAGATTAGCTGCACACACACACACACACACACACACACACACACACACACACACACACACGACCAAATGCATAATCACTCCTGGCAGAGATAACAACTATTTGTGAAGTCTATTTGACCTGAGTGCTATCTTCAAAACCTTCTTAATTAACGTAGATATGTGTCTATGAGATAAATCTACCTGCAATGACATCCTGCACAAGGATGGGGGTCTGTTGGGACAGAGTGAGACCATGAGAGCTGAGGCTCGGGTCTCGCTGGATCTGAACAGTGAAGCGGAAGGGATAATTCCTCTGGTCAGAGCAACTGGCATCGCCTGCTTTCCAATCCACCAGGACCCTCTCTCTGGGGAGGAGCAGGGGTAAGTCAACCAGCCAGCCAGCAAATTAGTAATTTCATTAGAAACAAAAGGTAAATTTAATATGGCATCTTGCTGTTTGCAACTGTGCTCTTACAGTTGACTCAATGCTATGGCACAGTTCTTGTGGTTATAGATGATGTATTACTGCAGGGTGGTGTGAGGGAGAAAAAGATGGAGAGAGAAACTTAGAGCAGTGTACCTCAATCAA
Source organism: Lampris incognitus (assembly GCF_029633865.1). NCBI lineage: Eukaryota > Metazoa > Chordata > Actinopteri > Lampriformes > Lampridae > Lampris > Lampris incognitus. The sequence continues at coordinate 40,523,284 of NC_079215.1, read as the reverse complement.
GTCCTCAGGTACCACCTGTATTGCTGGTTTTCTATTCTACCAGGTAGGTCATTACATTCACCTAGTTTCCAGGTCAGAGCAGAGGTGGATCAACTGGCGGCGAGGTGCAAAAACAACAACCTCTCCCTAAATATAGAGAAAACTAAGGAGGTTATTATTGACTTTAGAAAGAACAGCGCCCAGCATACCCCTCTGACCATCAATGGTATGGACGTGGAGAGTGTCAGCAGTGTTAAGTTCCTGGGCGTTCACATCACAGAGGACCTCTCCTGGTCCTCACATGTCACTGCGCTCTCCAAGAAGGCCCAGCAGCGTCTTCATTTCCTGCGGTGTCTGAAGAGGGTGAGTCTCCCCCACCCACCCTCATCACATTCTACAGAGGCACCATAGAGAGCATTCTGACCAGCTGTATCACTGTCCAGCATGGGAACTGCAATACCCCCGACTGCAAATCCCTACAGCAGATAGTGAAGACAGCTGGAAAGATCATAGGAACTGCTCTCCCATCCATCCAGGCCATCTATGATGCACGGTACACCTGGAAGACTAACAGCATCGTGACGGACCCTACCCACTCTTCCCACATCCACTTTACCCTCCTACCCTCTGGCAGGAGGTACCGGAGCACCTGTGCTGCCTCCACCAGACAGTTTCATTCCTCAGGCTGTGACGTTCCTCAACAGCCTGAACACTTAGACCTTCCACAAAATGACTTTTTGACCTTCTTACTCACTGTTCATGTCAGGTGTGCTTGTGATGTTTAGGTCTGTGAAGTAATTTTTGTTTTTAATGCACTTTTTGTTTTTAATATTTATTGCATTATTTTTTTTATGTGGCACTGTGGTCCATATGAAATTTAATTTCATTCCCGTGTATGTATGATACATGCATATAAGGCAATGACAAATAAAAGCAGTCTAAGTCTAAAACCTCTCAAATTGGAGGCTGGAATAACCAGAACAACAGGTGAATATAATGAACAAACTGGTGCAACAGAAAACCAGCAATATGGATGGTACCTGAGGACCTGATTGAGAACCACTGACTTAAGAGGAAAGGAAGAAATGTGGAGACTGTGAACAGTAATGAAATATTGTATAAATTATGAGTTGTTATTGAGAGGGGGACAAGAGAGGAATTGAGGAAGACTGTTGCAGAGACAATAAGAGAGAAGTACCTGCTAAGAGAGTGAGACCTGCTGCCCAAGTCTCGAGAGCGTCTCAGCCATCTCCCCACCACCTGCTCCACCCGGCTAGTCCGGCGGGACGGAGAGCGGCTCCTATCCTGCTCCTCCATTTACCTGGCAGGGAATAAAGGTCACAATGTCATTACATGGGACAGCCAGTGGAAGGTCAAAAGTCAAGGGCCTCTGTTGCTCCACCATCTAGTCAAGAATCTCTGACATAGATGAAATACATGTGGTACATTACAAAGTATGTGAATAATTCAATGTGTTAAATGACTATAATACACAATTGCTTGCACACACATGCACAGACACACACAGACACACAACCTTAATAAGAACAGCAGTGAGGTCTCTGCCCCCAGGATGATGTAATTTGCGGTCATTGCCTAAAATGCTCTTAGCCAGACTTATTAGCCCACTGCCTACACGTGGTGTTCACAGTAATGTCTCCTAATCTTTTCAGGATCATTATGTCAATAATGATTGCTCCCAATACTCTACACTGTGGTGCCGACTTTAAATTGGTTCTTGGCTTTGCTGTGATTGCTGCAGTGATGGTTAGTTTTTGAACTGGCTGAAATGGATGCGGTTTGCTTCTGCTATGCATGGGGTTTGGGTTTGCGCAGGCTGTGCAGTGTTACTGTTTTAATTACATTTGTGTCAAAGTTATGAGTAACTTTAGTTTACTGAGTTTTCAAATCGTCATTAAGCAAGAGTTTTTTCACCTAAAATATAAGATGATGGTATGATATGCGGCACGGTGGTGCAGTGATTAGTGCGGCCGCCTCACAGCAAGAAGGTCCTGGGTTCGAACCCCGGGGTTGTCCAACCTTGGGGGTCATCCCAGGTTGTCCTCTGCATGGAGTTTGCATGTTCTCATGTCTGTGTGGGTTTCCTCCGGGTGCTCTGGTTTCCTACCACAGTCCAAAGACATGTAGGTCAGATGAATCAGCCATACTAAATTGTCCCTAACTGTGTGCGTGTGGGCCCTGTGATAGTCTGGCGGCCGGTCCAGGGTGTCTCCCCACCTGCCACCCAATGACTGTTGGAATAGGCTCCAGTATCCCCGCGACCCTGCATATGATAAGTGGAATGGATGAATGGATACGATATGATGCCTACCTATCAGTGGGATATATGAGCATTTGAATGCTCTACATGGTTGTCACTCTTTGTCATGGTTTCTCTCTCTGTCTCTCACTCTCTCTCACACACTAACTCACACAAACTTCCTACCACCCTGAAGACTGAGGCACTGAGACTTCAGTAATAAGCAGTAAGCTAATACCATCCTCACATCAACGACTGACAGGGAAATGGATACTCTGCTTGTGGGTATTCATGCAGCCTGGCCTTGCCATTAATGATTGATGGGGTAGGTAGCTAATATATGGATGAACAATGAAAGAATGGATACATGGATAGAGGGGTGGAAGGATAATTGAATAAATGAATGAATGAATGCATGCATGGATTTATGGATGAATGAATAAATAATATAGTAAATGAGTAAAAGGCTTAAGTAAATAAACGATTACATGGGTAGAAACAAAGCCTGTAACGAGAGAAAGCTGAACCAATGCTGTTGACTGCAATGAGAAAAATAAAATGATGCAGTACCATGCTTTGAGCATCAGGGGCAGTGCTGAGCGTCTGCTAAATAGAGTAGACTGCATGACAGTAAATGGAGCTAAGTGCTATAAAATTATCATCACCGTCTATTTCAAAGATTTATGACTTACTTGACTATTACGGTCTTTGCCACAAGGTCTAATATTTATATTGAACACTGCTGCAAATCTGCATCACAGTCAGGGCTCCCGGGCACAGACACTGATGAGGGGACAACAGCCCATTTATTAGAACAAAGAAATTAAAACCATCAGAGTTAAAAACTTTTTAAAAAGATGAAAAATGGACGTCGATTTAAAGGTCTACACAACACTAAAAAAAAAATCATTTTAACTGAATATTGATGTACCTTTACACGTCAGAGACATCGACCCAAGTCAGAGACCATCTCGACATTTTAGCGTAATCCATACGATCTATATGCAATCAATGAATTTCAGCTAAGTGCCACTTCTGTGGTTGTAACTGCATTATTACAGCCACGGATTGTCATAGGCTTGGCTATGTGATGCAATATGAGTCACAACCTATGCCCTTCTACCTTCGACTATAAATAATAATTTAAAAAAATCACATTCTTCCATTGCAGAGCGAAGCATTTGAGTGAGGACAGAGAGAGAGAGAGAGAGAGAGAGAGAGAGAGAGAGAGAGAGAGAGAGAGAGAGAGAGAGAGAGAGAGAGAGAGAGAGAGAGAAAGATACTTTTGACTTTTTTAAAAACACAACTTCAACAAATTGTCACACATTTACAGCAGCTTTGAAACAAAGACTCAGAGAAACATTATCTGAAAAAGTCACTAAAATTAAATTCATCACTGAACAAATGACATCATTACAACAACACTGATTTACAAACACAACCATGCTATTCGTTAATTTATGAAATTTAAAATCAATTACAACTCTGGCTTTTATGAGAGGTGAACACAGGGACTATTTCTTCAAACAGTTTTTCTTCTACCTTTTTCTTTCTGGTGATACGTCAATGGTGTTGTTATAACTGCTCAACTAATGAGGAGCGGAATATCAATACAGGTTTTTTGCATGCTCATTTCTGAAGCTACTCATATGGGCGTTAAACCTAATTTTAAAAGGGCCCTCTGTTAATCCTATATAAGTGTCCACATTGCGGTTGTCTTCTCTTGTCACCGATGCCTGGTAGATGACTCCCTCTATCTGGCATTTTCCTTCAAGAGGACATGATGCCTTAACACGGCATTTGCAGTTGAAGGTGCTTGGATGCGGTGAGGGGGTCTGTGCCCCCTTCACTGCAAGCATCATGGCTAAGGCACAGACCCCTTCACCGCAACCAAGCACCTCCATATAGTAGCTTCAAAATTAGCATGCAAAAAACGCAACTGCCTTAAGCAACCACATTTGGTCATTGGAAGACAAGAATATCAGTTATTCTGTCTCATGGAAAATCCTTGCAAAGAGTAGTGCATATTCAGTTAGAGGTAAAATATGTAACCTGTGCTTGGCAGGAAAGTATTTTATTATTTTCAGACCTGATATGTCCACCTTGAATAATAGAAACGAATTGGCCACCAGCTGTAGACACCGAAAAAATATCTCCTTTGCTTTGTAACGATAAGTAAAACGTCATTACCCCCCCCCCCATTTGATTATACACATATGACACTTATGGGCGTTTTTAAAAAAAAATATTTTAACTGCCTGTCCTTCCAACTGTGCCCCAACACCACCCCACTATATGATTTGCATAAATTACCTTGTTATATTTTTCATGTACACAAATTCAACGGTGCCCTGGTTCCTAAATGATTTTCAAAACAAGCCTCAGTCCCTTAACCCACTGATTGTAATGTTTTCTACTCCTCCTTTGGTTACTGTGCATCATAAATACCTACCCCATTGATTGTTATAGTTTAAATGTTTCCTCATCTGATTGGTTGCTGTCCAACTGAAATTAGGGGTGTGACGCTGGGCAACATAAACTGTATGATTCTTTGTTTAACCACATTAGCAGCTGATGAGTGCACGGCGCACGAAACAGGCCTGTACTGCAATGTATTAAGAAAGAGACGACGGGGGTGGGGGGGGATTACGGTTATGGAAAGAGACCAAAATTCCTTTTTTTTTTCTTCAGTAATTCTAAATTGATATATTTTTTTACATCGTTTTTGTTTTGTTTTCTATCGTTTTCTATGTATCTACATACTATATATAGTTAACAGTCCTTGGGGATTCTTGACAGCGTCTCGTCTAAGCAGGTGTACAAGGTCTCTTTTACTTCCTCTTCTGTCTAAAGTAGGTACTCACAACTGTTGCCATCTGGTTTGTTGGCAGGCACCAGACGGATGGTCATGAGATGCTCACTGATCCCCTCAGGAAGTTCAGACAGGTGGCTGATGATCTGATTCCTGATGGCAAATCCAATGCCATGGATCCTGGATTCATCAGCAGATTTTCCTTTCCAAAAGAAAGTGTCGCCACCCTTCTCCTCCTTGAGTTGTCCTTCGTCTACCCATTGGGTTTGAGAAAGGGCAGTTATGTCAATCCAGCATCTCTTCAGTTCTCTAGTGATGATCGTAGTTCTCCTCACTGGTCTGCAACTGGTTGCACTATCCATCGGTGTGCACACATTCCAGGCTCCAAAGTTCATGTTTCTATGCTTCTGACCGCATGTGGTGGAGGGCTTCCAGACCTCACAATTCTGCCCCCATTGCCACCTGCTGGTTAGGGCTTAATCTGGGATGTTAGGGTGGATTCCCTTTATGAGAGACGCCTGTGCGTGACTTTTTTTTAACGTGGGGAGACTGGTGCACAGACAGCCACCACACAGTCCTGGGTCAGGATCCAGTGGCATGGAGTCCAAGATTACTGGGGGCCCATTTCTGCAGCAGCTTTCATCTGCCTTCCCAGCAGTTGTGATGCTTCCCTAAAGTCAGCCATCATCCTCTGCCTGTTCCACTGTTGAGGTCTTGGTTGGATTGTTCTTTGTCAGGGACCTCCCCCTTGACCATACCACCATGGGTAACCCTACAGCAACATAGCTCCAGACGGCATAGCTCTCAGGACCACGCAAACTTCTCCACCATGACAAGGTGACAATCCAAGGAGAACAGCCCCCATCACACCTCTGGCAACCCCTCATACTCTCCGCCCCCCCCCCCCCACACACACACACACAGGCTGTACTCAAACTGCATGTAGAGGATGTGATCTGGCTTTTCCAGGGACAGAAGACCAGGAAAGCGCCAGGTCCAGATGGTGTCTCCCCATCCCGTCTTAAAGTCTGTGCTGACCAACTGGCTCCAATCTTCATGCAGATCTTCAACAGATCAATGAAGCTGTGTGATGTCCCCTCCTGCTTCAAATGCTGCACCATCATCCTGTTCCCAAAAAATCCTCCATTACAAGGACCAAATGACTACAGGCCTGTCGCTCTGATATCTTTGGCCATGAAGACTTTCGAATGACTGGTGTTGGCCCACCTGAAGAACATCACAGGACACCTGCAGTTTCCCTACTGGGCAAACAGGTCAGTGGATGATGTAGTCAACACATGATGATATTACATCCTGCAACACCTTGACTGCCCAGTAAAATATGCAAGGATCCCGTTTGTGGGTTTCAGCTCAGCATTCAACACCATCATTCCAGAAATCCTCTCCTCCAACCTCTCCCAGCTCACTGTAACCCCTGCCATCTGTCAGTGGATCACCAGCTTCCTGACAGGCAGGAAACAGGTGAGGCTGGGGTAAGTCACTTCTGGTATATGGACAGTCAGCACTGATGCCCCCCAGGGATGTGTCCTCTCCCAACTGCTCCTCTCCCTCTACACCAATGACTGCACCTCCAAGGACACAGCTGGTAAACTACTGAAGTTTGCAGACAACAAACACTACAATCATCAGAATCATCCAGGATGGTGATGAGTCTGTTATGCTCGCGCACCAGAACCCGACCTGTGTGGCGAAACCCAAGGCAGACAGACACAGGATGACTTCAAAATCCAAAAAGGTGGTTTTATTGTGGGAGGGGAATGTATGGTTCGAAAAACATTCCGTTAGTGGGATGTGTGGTGCCCCGTGGTTTGCGTGTATAACTATGTGTGAGTGTTTTTAGCCTATGTGTGGTGCGGTATGTAAATGACCAGGAGGTGTTGAAATAATGTGCGTGCACCTGGCAAGAAAGTCCAGTCCGTGATCCAAGAGAGGTTGTCCGAGGAAGTCCGGGTCCGAGATCCGGGAAGTCGAGTCCGAAAGGAGGGGTCCAAGTAGAGGGACAAGGGGGGAGATCGCAGGAGAGGTCCGGGGAAAAACGTGAAGGTCGCTGGGGACGAGGGAGACGCGGGGAGCCATGGAAGTCGCGGAGGGAGAGTCTTGGGAGGAAACAGAGACATGAAGATAAGACACTGGGGAATAAACAGAATGCAAGGAACGCTGGAGGGCTTGTCAGAGCTTTACCGCAGGGTTCAGTACGTCGAAGCACGGAGTGGTGTTCTGGGAGACTTCTTGTAGAGGGCTGACTGATTGCAACAGGTGTGCCTGATGGATGATGGCAAACACCTGGTGCAGTGCAGCGCTCAGATGTTTCCGGCACGTCCGAGCTGGGGGAGTGGCTTGAACGTGCCGGGGAGGCAGCTCGGGCGGTGTAACCACAACAGAGTCTGCATATCGGCGGGAGGTTAAGCAGCTGGTGCTCTGGTGTAGTCAGAACAACTTGGAGATGAATATGCTCAAGACTGTGGAGATGACAGTGGACTTTAGGAGACACCCCTTAGCACTTAGCACTCCCCTCACAATATCCAAAAGCCCTGTGTCAACGGTGGAGACCTTCAAGTTTCTGGAAACTACCATTTCCAAAGACCTAAAGTGGGAGATCAACATCAACTCCATACTCAAAAAGGCCCAGCAGAGGCTGTTCTTTCTGTGACAATTGAGGAAATTTGGTCTGAGCCAACCAATCAGATGAGGAAACATTTAAACTATAACAATCAATGGGGTAGGTATTTATGATGCACAGTAACCAATGGAGGAGTAGAAAACATTACAATCAGTGGGTTGAGCCACTTCTACACCGCAGTCATTGAATCTGTCCTGGGCATATCCATTAGTCTAGTTCGGAGCATCAACAAAACAGAATAGGAACAGAGTGCAACAAACATTAAGCACAGCAGGAAAAAAAAATCAATGGCGCTCCCCTGCCCACCCTGCAGACTTGTAAACCTCTAGAACCTGGAAACAGGTGGGCAGAATCAGCACAGACCCTCCCACATCCAGGTCACAGTCTGTTTGAAGTCCTACCCACTGGCAAGCAATACAGAGCAATGTGCACCAAAACCACCAGACATAGGAAGTGTCCCCCCCCCTCCCCACAGGCCATCTCTCTCATGAACAATTAACAGCCTGGTGCAATAATGGAAACTTATGTAAATATGACACTTTGTAAACAGCCCGCTTTTGTCAAGATATCTCACCTACATATCTATGATGTGCACTACCTCTTTAAACCAGATGTGCAATACAAATGTACAGTTGTAAATACATATTCAATTGCTGTACACTGGTTACAATTATTGCTGTTATTGTTGTGATTGTAACATAGGTATATAATATAGTATGTAGTTGTGAGGTGGATGGCAGGTGATTATATAGTGTATACTTATGGTACATAAGATGATATAGTGTAATATTGTAGGCGTATATAGCCTTGTATATATGAGCATGACGGGTTGTGGAGTTGTGGTATGGTATGTTATAGTGTATGGGTAATATAGTATATAAGCAATATTGTATAATATGTGGGCATAGGTTGTTGATTATTCAACCATAATAAAACTCTGTATAGTACTGACATTCCTGTTGTGCATACATGCTTGCCTCCAATGTCCTGTTGTTGTTCCATTTATTTCTTCTGTTTTTCTTTTTTTGTGTGAGTGATATCTGCAAGTGCAAGAAGCTGCTATGTACAGGGGTCAAATTCCTCATGTGCAAGGCACACTTGGCCAATAAAGTTGATTCTGAATCTGAACTATGAAGAGGGAGAGCGTCAAGAGAAACAGGTCAGATATCTGCAGCTTTTTTATTTCCCTAATGGAAAAGTAAATTATGACATTTAATGGCTCTAGCATCATCATCCAGATTGAGTTACTTAGAGACCATGAACATGTGCTTTTATAGGAGTGTAATTGCTGCTCTCATAATTTAACATTGCTCTCTCTCTCTCTCTCTCTCTCTCTCTCACTCTCGTTCTCTCTCTCGCTCTCACTCTCTTTCTCGCTCTCTCTGTCTCTCTCTCTCTGTGTCTTCATTAATATTATTGAAATTTCAGAGCTTTCATGGTAAATAGTGGCTAAAAATGCAGGAAAATGTTGGTGGGGAATGCAAAATTTTTCTGAGAGGCTCAGCCAATTTGTCCACAAGCAATGTAGGCAATAAAACTATACTCAAATATAATCTGCATGACTATAATTAATTATTTCAGACTTTAGGTAACTTCAACGGGTCAACCTTTGAGATGATTAGTGTAGCATATCAGGAGTATCCTATTGAATATCAATATTTCCATTTCTGTCTTAATAGGCACTTGGAGATGTATACAGGGGATGTAAATGACAATAATATTTAGAGGATAATGGTTAAATGATTTATGGATTATGTAAAATTTCCATACATGTACCTTCCATTACCAGCTATATGGTAAACACCAGCAATTGCAAGGGGGTTTATAGATCAACACTAGAACGACCAAGACAGTCATTATGACCGTTTTGGATTTTCAAAGTTTAATTGTGAATTAAAAAGATACAGACTTGCTGCTCCCTGAATGCTCCTGAAACTGCATATGAACTTAGCACAGAAAGTAAGGAAATTTATGTTTGGTAGATTATTTCTTTGTTGTAACAATGCTTCTTGGCAATAAATCTTATATCAGGCACCTGATTGTCAGCACCTGGGGTACCAGAAGCTCAAAATAAGAGTCAATAACAACAGCAAAATAAGCTGCTTGGCATTGGCAGAGAAGATCTGGCAAATTTTTCATGGGCACAACCCTCATACTCAGCTCTGCTGCTCATCCCACAAATGCATGTTCTTTACAAATGTGGCACCATTTAAAAGGGAACTAAACAGGCTTTCCAATGGTATAAGATTTATTGCCAAGAAGCATTGTTACAACAAAGAAATAATCTACCAAACACAAATTTCCTTACTTTTTGTGCTAAGTATATTTGTATTAAAATGAGTTTTAAAGCAATTGCACAAAAAAAAGTTATGATAAGATCTACCTAAAACAACCATGAGCAATTAAAATGTCCGCTTGTAATTTGCGCGTGATCGTACGCCTCATGTCACTATTTATGACGTGTGTTGGTCGCATCATTTCCTTCGCAAAGTTCATTGCTCTGTCTGAGAAACAAACTAGCTTTCTCCAGTGCAGAGTAATAGTCCAAACTTGATTTTTGATTATTGCCAACATGTCTGGGTACAGACACCGTTTCAGATGCATCATGACTACCACCGACATGTTGGACAGCGGCAATTTTCAATTGTTTGAAAAATAGCATTAAAGTTGTCAAAATGTTAATTTTGGTGACAGACGTTTCTTAACAAACGTACTAACATATGTAATGCATTAATATCTCAATTGGGTATTTATCTTGACAGGATATAGTGTTTAAAAACCAGCGGTCATATTGACCGCCCATGGTGGTTTTAGGTGGGAGGGAAATCTCAGTCATTCCAGTGTTAAATCAAAGGAGGATTGGAATTAATTAATCTCTTTTAAATCTCCTCTTAAAACATACTTTTATCAGAGACTTTTCTTATTTTACGAGTTTTGATTTTCTAAAAACTGTTTTTTATTGTCTTTTGTTTTTATACACCAAATTGTTTTTATTGTATTATATTTTGCTGTCTTTGTGAAGTGTTTTGTAATATGGTAATATGTATTTTGAAACGTGCTCTATAAAGATTATTATATTATTATTATTATTATTATTATTAATAATATCATGTTAAGTGTTGTTGATGTAGTAAGGAGTGATATTCATCACAGCTAATAGCGCCAATGAATAGCCCCAATGCGACATTCTACAATAGTCCTAAATGTTTCTTAAGAAACTGTCACAGCGATCGCCCTTGACACCTGCTGACCCCCCCCCCCCCCTTCACCCCGGTACACCAGCTGGCCACGCCCTCTCTCCCTTGACATCCAAGCAATCAGCCTCTCGCCCTTGACATCAAAGCGATCGCCCTTGACACCTGCTGACCCCCCCCTTCACCCCGGTACACCAGCTGGCCATCAAAGCAATCGCCGCTCTCCCTTGTCATCAAAGCGATCGCCACCATCCTTAAAAAGCCTCCACTGTGGACCAGTCTTCGCTGGAACGTCGCCTTTCATGGACTTCTGCCTGTCTGTCTACCTGCCACTGAGCCAACTCCTGCTCTACCCCTGAGATCGGTCACTTCAATAAAGACTTGATTCTTCCCTTACCTGGTTGTCCCGTCTGCTTTTGGGTTCTTTCCTGATACGTGACAGTACGTTCCAGCCACTATGGACCCAGCAGACCATTCCACCACAGACCTGGCCACGGTCTGCCAGGCTGTAGCCAACCAGGAATCGGTCCTCAGCCAGCACAGCCAGGTGCTACACGGGATGGCTGACGCCCTCCGTGGGCTCAGCTCAAAGATCTCCGGAATCCAGACCCAACTTAGTGCCTCTGCTAGCCCGGGATCCACCCCTCCAGCTCCGCCACCCTCAGCGCCATCAACTTTGGCTAAGGAACCATGGGTTGCGCCGCCCGATAAGTATGATGGAGATTTTGGACTTTGTCGCCCTTTTTTGATGCAGTGTGAGATTGTGTTTAACCAGCAGCCCCAGTCATATTCCACGGATGGAGCCAAAGTCGCTTACATCATGGGTCTTCTCCGGGGAAGCACCCTGGATTGGGCTACAGCGGTGTGGGAGATGCGGGCCTCCACTTCCTCATCCTACGCTGAGTTCACCACTGCTTTTCGCCAGGTTTTTGATCATCCCGTGCGGGGAAAGGATGCTTGAAAAAGACTGATCTCTCTCCGCCAGGGTTCCCGCAGCGTCGCCGACTACTCAGTTGAGTTCCGTACGCTATCAGCGGAGAGCGAATGGAACAACGAGTCCCTCCAGGCCGGGTTTTCCAACGGTCTAAGCGAATCCATAAAGGACGAATTGGTTTCCTACCCCGAGCCTGGAGGGCTGGAGGAATTGGTTACCCTGGCCATTCGTGTGGACAACCATCTCTGGGAGCGGAGGAGAGAGAGGATGCGCCGCTTTCCTGGTCACTACAACTTTCCACGGGCCACACCTCCAAACTCTGGGGGCCGAGCTCGCTCGACTGAGGCTGACGTACTCCGAGAAAGCCCGAGGCGTGACTCTTCCCCAGCTTCGGAGCCAATGCAACTCGGCCGCTTCCGGCTCAACCCAGAGGAGCGTCAACACCGCATCACCGAGAACAGCTGCTTGTATTGTGGTCAGCCTGGTCACTTTCTCGCCTCCTGCCCTCATCGTTCCGTCAAACTAGAAAGCTCACGAGGGAGGGGGAGGATCCTCGTGAGCCCAACTGTCTGCCCTCTGTCTCCTCGTCCACGTACCCAGTTGCAAGCTACCATCAGTTTTAAAGGTCAGTTCACTAAACTTTTGGCTTTAATTGACTCTGGAGCTGATGAAAGCTTTTTGGATGCAAGTGTTGTGAAGCAGTTAGGTCTTGCCACTGTGAGTCTGGACCAGCCTCTTGAAGCTCATGCCCTGGATGGACGTCTCCTGGCCCGGATAACCTCTAAGACCGAGCCTGTGCGCCTCCTGTTGTCGGGGAACCATCAAGAGGAGTTAAGGTTTTCGTTATCAATTCTCCATTTGTTCCCATTATACTTGGTCATCCCTGGCTGGTTAAGCATAGTCCCCATATTGATTGGTCATCGGCCAGAATTTCAAGTTGGAGTCCCGTCTGTCATACCATATGCCTCCAGTCTGCTCTGCTTCAGTCTGTCCCCTGTCAGGTTTCAAGCTCTGAGATCTCTGACCTGTCACTGGTGCCTCCAGAGTACCATGACCTCCAAGCCGTGTTCAACAAACAGCAAGCTCTCTCCCTGCCTCCTCATCGCCCCTATGATTGCGCTATTGACCTGCTGCCGGGCGCACCCCTCCCCAGCAATCGTCTATATAGCCTCTCCAAGCCTGAGCGGGAGTCCATGGAGAGGTACATCAAGCACTCCTTGGCGGCTGGTCTTATTCGCCCATCATCATCACCCCTTGGTGCGGGGTTCTTTTTTGTGGCCAAGAAGGACAAAACCCTCCGGCCGTGTATTGACTATGGAGGCCTCAATAACATCACAGTCAAGAATAAGTACCCTCTGCCCCTCATGACTTCTGCTTTTGATTCTCTCCAGGGAGCCACAGTGTTCACTAAACTAGACCTCCACAATGCTTACCACCTGGTCCGGGTTCGAGACGGAGATGAATGGAAGACTGCCTTCAACACCCCCCTGGGGCATTTTGAATATCTGGTGATGCCTTTTGGTCTCACTAATGCCCCAGATGTCTTCCAGAGTCTGGTCAATGACGTCCTATGTGACATGTTGGATCGTTTCGTTTTTGTTTACCTGGATGATATCCTGATTTTTTCCAGAGACCTGTCAGAGCATGTCATGCACGTCCGCCAAGTCCTTCAACGGCTACTGGAGAACCGCCTTTTCGTAAAAGCAGAGAAGTGCGAATTCCATGCCCCTTCAGTCACCTTCCTGAGCTACATCGTGGCCGATGGGCAGGTGAGAATGGACCCCGCCAAGGTCAGAGCAGTTCTTGAGTGGCCAAGCCCGACCAGTCGTAAGCAGCTTCAGAGGTTCCTCAGGTTTGCCAACATCTACAGACGGTTCATCCGCAATTACAGCCGCGTTGCGGCCCCACTAACCGCTCTTACCTCCACCTCCAGACAGTTCCTGTGGACCCCTGTAGCAGAGGCAGCTTTCCAAGCCCTCAAGCACCGCTTCACCACAGCTCCTATCCTCATCCAGCCAGACCCAACCAAGCAGTTCGTTGTAGAAGTGGACGCCTCTGAGATTGGGGTGGGGGTGGTCCTTTCTCAGCGCTCCAGTGAGGATGGCAAGACACACCCCTGTGCTTTCCTGTCTCGCCGTCTCTCCCCAGCTGAAACGAACTATGATGTGGGGAATTGTGAGCTCCTGGCGGTGAAATTGGCACTGGAGGAATGGCGACATTTTCTGGAGGGGTCTGAGCTTCCTTTTATAGTGTGGACTGACCATAAGAACCTGGAATACATCCAGTCAGCAAAGCGACTCACCGCGCGCCAAGCCAGGTGGGCGCTCTTTTTTGGTCGTTTTAATTTTTCTTTGACGTACAGACCTGGCTCCAGGAATGCCAAGCCCGATGCTCTGTCTCGTGTGCATGGGGAGGAGTCTGAGCCCAAGCTCCAACCTGACACCATCGTTCCCTCTACCTGTGTGGTTGCGACTGTGGCTGTCATCTGGAACATTGAAAGGGAGGTCATGGCAGCACAACAGACTCAGCCTGACCCAGGTAACGGTCCCCCCGGGCGCTTGTTTGTTCCAGATGCTGTTAAATCTAGTGTGTTGCAGTGGGCTCACGCTTCCAAACTCACCTGCCAACCTGGAGTAACCCGTACCCTAGCCTTCCTCTGTAGGCGGTTCTGGTGGCCTTCCATGACGGAGGATACTGGGTCTTTTGTTTCTGCCTGTCCTGTTTGTGCCCAGAATAAGCCCTCCACTCGGGCCAGTGCCGGCCTGCTGCGCCCCCTGCCTGTTCCACACCGTCCCTGGTCGCATCTGTCCTTGGATTTCGTCTCTGCTCTGCCCGCCTCCGACGGTAACACCGTTGTACTGACTGTTGTTGATCGCTTCAGTAAATTTGTTCACTTTTTGCCCTTGTCTAAACTGCCTTCGGCCCGAGAGACTGCGGATCTGCTGGTCAGGGAGGTTTTCCGGGTCCACGGTCTTCCCCGTGATATAGTGTCTGACTGTGGCCCCCAGTTCGCTTCTGCTGCCTGGAAGGCTTTCTGCTCTGCCATCGGTGCCACCGTCAGCCTGTCATCGGGGTTCCATCCTCAGACCAACGGCCAGGCCGAGAGGGCCAACCAGGCATTGGAGACTGTTCTCCGCTGTCTGGTGTCTGCCAACCCATCCTCTTGGTCCTCACAACTTCCCTGGGTAGAATATGCCCATAACACTCTGCCATCGTCTGCTACTGGATTGTCCCCTTTTCAATGCCTTTACGGCTATCAGCCTCCCCTTTTTCCTTCTCAAGAGGTAGACATTCCGGTTCCGTCTGTCCAGGCCCATTTCCGTCGGTGCCGTCGGACCTGGCGGCGAGCCCGTGCTGCACTGCTCAGGGCCTCCGGCCGTTACCAGCGCTTGGCGGATCGTCATCGCACCCCTGCTCCGGACTACTCCCCCGGTGACCAGGTACTGCTCTCTACCAAGGATCTACCTTTGAAATCGGACGCTAAAAAACTGTCCCCCAGGTATATTGGTCCCTTTCCCATTGTCAAAGTCATTAACCCCTCTGTGGTCCGTCTGAAGCTGCCCCGCACTCTCCGGGTTCACCCTTCCTTCCATGTGTCCTGCCTCAAACCTGTCTCTACCAGCCCTCTAGTTCCTCAGGCCCCCCCGCCCCCACCTCCTCATATGATCAACGATCATCCGGCTTACACCGTTCGTCGTCTCCTGGACTCTCGTCGCCATGGTCGCGGCCTGCAGTATCTCGTGGACTGGGAGGGATATGGCCCGGAGGAGAGGTGTTGGGTCCCTCGTCGCCTTGTCCTGGACGCGACCCTCATCCGGGACTTCCACAGGACGCACCCTGACGGGCCTGGTAGGTCGCCCGGTGGCGCCCCTCGGAGGGGGGTACTGTCACAGCCTCTCGCCCTTGACATCAAAGCGATCGCCCTTGACACCTGCTGACCCCCCCCCCTTCACCCCGGTACACCAGCTGGCCATCAAAGCAATCGCCGCACTCCCTTGACATCAAAGCGATCGCCATCACCCTTAAAAAGCCTCCACTGTGGACCAGTCTTCGCTGGAACGTCGCCTTTCATGGACTTCTGCCTGCCTGTCTATCTGCCACTGAGCCAACACCTGCTCTAACCCTGAGATCGGTCACTTCAATAAAGACTTGATTCTTTCCTTACATGGTTGTCCCGTCTGCTTTTGGGTTCTTTCCTGATACATGACAGAAACATCCTTTTCTTCAGTTGAGTCCTTAATCTGGGCTATGCAGCCAACAGATTGCCAGAGATACAAAATCAGTGATGTACCGACGGTACTGCCTAGTGGCTGCATTGACCATGAAGCTGTTCATGACAGCGGTCATGAAAGTTGATGATCAAATTTGCATACTCAGTGGAAAAATAATTGTCCCACTTAAATCGTTCAAAATTTCATTAATATAAAAGCAAAGAAAGGTGTATCTTCTCCACCATCTCACAATATGCTCCAAACCACAGTAAAAATGATCTCTAACAGAGTGATTTAACAGAAGTCTCAATGACCTCGATTCATTGTACTCTGTTTAGTCCAGGTTTAGCCCTTTAATTCACTCCCTGGAGGTGGCTTCAGATATTAGTGTCGGTGGAACATCTCCGTTCCAGAGAATCTCTGGTAGAAGCGTGAATAAACACATTTAATGGATGGATGTTTGATGAATGAATGAGCAATGGATAGATAGGTCGATAGATGAATTTTTCATCTATCAAATGGTTTTATCCAAAGGGACTTACAAGTAATTAGCAAATAGATTTGAGTGTTACCAGCTGGCATCACAGGGCACTAAAGAGTAATCATATCATACTCAAGTGTGCATGTCATGTCTGGTGCATTAGTGTAAGTGCACCTTAGATCATCCAGAGGGAATGATGGAAGAATCAAGTTACAAAGTAAATGGACAATGACAAATCCCAGGATCACAACATATCACAGCCATCAGAGTGCATATTGTGTCAAGTGCACATAGTAGAAGGGCACAACCGACACCGGTAATAATACTAAGTGATTTATATTGGGTGGAAAGTGCCCCAAGTCACTTTAAGAGTCACAAACATTTAAGAATTAAGGTAGGTCTGGACGAATAATGTTTTTAAGCCTTTCTTGAAGGAAATTAGTGAGTCAGTAGCTGTGATGGAGACTGCCATTTTGGCGCCAGCTGAGAGAAAAATCTGAACGGATAGCCTATAGTAAATGAGACATAGTAGCCTACCAGAAGTAGAATAAAAAGGTCAAGCAGTGGAATGCCAACAGCAAGATTTTGAACTATGATGACGGACTATTAAGATAATGGATGGATAAGGAAATGGATGACTTAAGGCTATGAACAGACAGCAGGCCGTAATGGTCATTCCAATTTTTTGCTCTGTTTGTTTTCATTTTTATTTAATCTTCACAGGTACCTCACAGCAAAAAGTTTCTGGGTTCGAGCCTCAAAGTTGGGTTAGTCCAACTTTGAGGGTCGTCCTCTGTGTGGAGTTTGCATGTTCTCCTCATGTCTGAGTGGGTTTCCTCTGGGTGCTCCGGTTTCCTCCCAGAGTCTAAAGACATGTAGATCAGGTGAGTCAGCCATACTAAATTGTCCCTAGGTGTGTGTATGTGTGTGTGCCCTGTGATGGCCTCGCGACCTGTCCAGGGTGTCTCCCTGCCTGCCGCCAATGACTGGATAGGCTCCAGAATCCTCACAACCCTGAGTAACGATACACGGTTTGAATAATGAATGGATGGATTATTCTTTACATTTATTTTTGAAAGTAACTCACATCTGAGATCAGTGTGAACAGAAGTCCATCCTGAAATGACTTGCACACACAAATGAACTACGGACATTTTCTGACTGCAATCATCCTTTCCACCATCAATTTTTCAAACACTGATTACCTGTGGTACATGCCCAGGTTCAGGTTGAATAGGGTATCTGTTCAAATCTATGGTTAAGGTTAGGATCAGGTCTTTTAAACTCAGTGACTTCTATGTTTTTCCACTGATTTCCACCAAAGTCATTGTTTTCTTCAATTAACTTCAGTCATAATCACCCTCCCCCAGCAGTGGTGGATCTAGAGATTTTTTCCTGGGGTGGCAAAGGGGGGGCAAGACTGTGTCCCAGAGGTGGCAGCTGCCACCCCTTGCCACCCCGTAGATCCACGCCTGTCCCCCAGTACCCAGCATAGGTCACAGGCTTTTCTTCTAATCTCATTCAGTAACATTGATTGGCCAAAGACAAACAGGCCATAGCACTGTTAAAAGCCGACCAACAGCACAGGTCTGCACCACGGAGACTCAAAAGCAGCTGAATTACAATTGTGCCATACAGTCTTAAATCAACAAATATTAAATTTGCATCTTACTGGGACCTCTTTTGAAAATGAACCAAATCAAAAATAATATTTTTCAAGTGTTTTTTTCATGTTCACATTTCTATTAAAAAAACACAGTTGTCACGTTGTAGGAGAAAGCTGGAATTGGGTCAGATTTGAGGCATAGACTAAGTGTAGCCATAGATAATTGGAAGGTGGGTGGATAGATGACTGACTGAAAAAAAAAATTGAAGTGACAGATGGAGGAGTAATTAAAATGATAAAATGCATAAACGATTGAATGAAGTTAGGTTAGAAAGAATGGTTGAATGAATAAATAAAATAGGGGGGAGAAAGGGAGTAAGGAAAAGACAAAGGAACCAAGGAAGGAGTGGATAGACAGATTGACTGGTTGGACAGACAGACAGAAAGACGGATGGGTTGCTGACTGACTAAAAGACTGAAACTGCTTTCCTGCCACCTTTTTTTGGTTAGCAGCTGTAGGGGAGAATGCCACACCAGACGAATGCAACTCATGATGGCCATTAACATCATGCATGAGTGAAAACAACGAGGAAGGGAGAAGAGGAGCAGAGGAATGGGGCAAAGATATCTATCTATCTATCTATCTATCTATCTGTCTATCTATCTATCTATCTATCTATCTATCTATCTATCTATCTATCTATCTATCTATCTATCTATCTATCTATCTATCTATCTATCTATCTATCTATCTATCTATCTATCTATCTCTACATACATATATATATAAAGGAGGGGAGGAAGGGGGTGGGTGGGTAAAATGATGACAGACATTACAAAAAAAAACAGGAACCGGTAGAAGCAGGAAGAGTGATGGAAAGGGAGTCACAGAAAGTTGAATCAGTTCATCTGGACACACTATTTAGCGGGAGAAATGTTTCATTGCTCACCTAAGTGACTTCGTCAGTTCCAACTGACTGCAGGTATCCTTCAACATTATAACCAGCACAGCTGCATAACGACAGAAAACAACAATCGGTTTCATATGCAAACTGCCATGACCATTAACTAGAGTTACAATGGCCATGTGTACTTTTCACAGAGGATTGGGGAATGTTGCAATCACAGCATTGTAAGATGGCGACAGATGTACTCTTGCCCCCCCAACCCCCACCCAACCCCCTCTGTTCAGGGATGGTCGTTCCCTCTTCACATAGATGGCCTCTTTGACTCCATGTTCAAACCAGCGTTCCTTCCTATCAAGGATGTGCACATCCTCATCCTTGAAAAAGTGGCCACTGGCCTGTAGATGGGTGTAGACTGTTGAGTCCTGGCTTGACAAGGTAGGTCTTCTGTGCTGTGCCATCCTCTTTGCCAGTGTTTATTTGGTTTTCCTGAGTGGCACTTAACAGCGTACACCATATTGCTCTGTTTGTGCCGGGGGACCCGATCCTTGGGGTGGACCAATTTCTGGCGCAGCGTGTTTAGGGGTTTGAAAGCAACCAAGACACGGTGTTTGGAAAATACACATCTTAACTGTTCTGACACTCCCGCCACATATGGAATCACCACTGGTTGTTTACACTCAGATAGCTGTTATCTTTCTTGTCTCTTCGATCGGCTGGTGCACTGTTTGGGGCACAACTTCCTGACTTTGACAAACACCCAGTTAGGATTATCACACTTAACCAGGGCCTGTTTAATGTGTGATTTTCCCCCTTCCCCGGCCGCTGTGTCAGTGGGGACAGTGTCAGCTCGGTGGTACAGTGCCCTGATTTGTTTCTTCAGTGGATAAAGAGAGTCAAACCTTAAGTACTGATCAGTATGTGTTGATTTACAGTAAACATCAACAATCAAATTTACCCCATCACCAATTGCAATTTCACAGTCTAAGAAGGTCAACCTTTCATTTTTACATCCTCCCTGGTGAACTTGATGAGGTTGTCCACCGAGTTAATGTGGTTGGTGAAATATGGTACATCTGAGATTCAATTTTATCCCAGGTTTTCCACAACTCTGAACCAGGTTAGGTGGTGTCTCTGGACAAGACATTAGAGCCCTCTTTTCCACTTTCTTCATATACAAGTTGGCCACTATAGGCGACACTGAGGAACTCATAGCACACCCATGCTTCTGCCTATAGTACGCGAATCAGAAACAATTTATTGTCGTTTTCTTATATGTACTAACATTAGAAATGACATTACATGGCTGTAATGGCACATCCTGTAGTAATGTACATTACAGGGCTGTAATGGCACACCCTGTTTATGTTTCTTATGTAATCCATACAGACTAGGTGCAGCTTCCCCTGGGTATAATCTACTACTACTACTACTACTTTCGGCTGCTCCCGTTAGGGGTCGCCACAGCGGATCATCCGTTTCCATTTCTTCCTGTCTTCTGCGTCTTCCTCTGTCACGCGAGCCACCTGTATGTCTTCCCTCACCACATCCATAAACCTCCTCTTTGGCCTTCCTCTTCTCCTCTTCCCTGGCAGCTCCATATTCAGCATCCTTCTCCCAATATACTCAGCATCTCTCCTCCACACATGTCCAAGCCATCTCAATCTTGCCTCTCTTGCTTTGTCTCCAAACCGTACGACCTGAGCGGTCCCTCTAATATAATCGTTCCTAATCCTGTCCTTCTTCGTTACTCCCAGTGAAAATCTTAGCATCTTCAACTCTGCCACCTCCAGCTCCGCCTCCTGTCTTTTCGTCAGTGCCACTGTCTCCAAACCATATAACATAGCTCAGGGGTCAGGAACCTTTTTGACTGGGAGAGCCATAAAAGCCAAATATTTCTAAATATATTTCATTGAGAGCCATATAGTATTTTTAACATATAATAAATTAAATATGTGTTACTTTTAATGCGACTTCTGGTGCTGCATGGTTTTGCTGATGGCTTTGTAGTCTGGTTCATACGTGGTGAGGTTGAGCTTCATGCAGGCGTTGAGGCTTCCATCAGTTAAACGTGAGCGTAGGTTGGTCTTAATGTTCCTCATATGCGAGAATGACTGCTCACATGCATATGTAGAGCCAAACATGGTCAATACGGCAATACTCACACGCTGCATTGTGTGGTATGTCACAGGAAGCTCGTTCAAGTTTTAAGAATCAGCTGGTCTTCAGGTTGAAGATTTTTAATTTCTGTCCACTTGTGTTCCCTCGCCAGCTCTGCTCGCTGTTGCGCAAGACTTTCCAACTCTCCATTAAGTGACCTGAACTTACTCATCCACATGTCTGATGCCTTCAGGTCAGCAACTTCCAGCTCAAAGTCTCCGATAGAGACCCCGAGGATGCATGTCAGGTCGATTTTGTCTACTGCACACTCATGTGGATGAGTGATGAACTTGAAAAGACCAGTGCGCGCACGAAATTCTCCAAAACGTGCTTTGAATGACTGCAGGAGATTGGACGTAAAGCCAGCTAGCTGCTGGAGATCCAGATGTTGAGTGGAGTCACTTGCTAAGCATGCATCTCTAAATTGTTGCAGTCTTTCAAAGTGCAGAAGACGACCTGTTTCAATGTCCCTGAGAAAGACTTCCAGCTTGCTTTCAAATGCAAACACTGCTTGTTGAAGGGATGAGATTGTATTTCCAATACCTTGCATTTTCACATTGAGCTGGTTCAGATGGCCAGTTATGTCCACGAGATAGTGAAACTGCAGGAGCCAGTCAGTGTTGTCTAGCTCAGGATGCTTGACGCCTTTCATTTCAAGAAAAGTCCGGGTTTCACTCAGGCAAGCTGCAAAACGGCTGAGCACCTTCCCCCTTGACAACCAACGCACGTTGCTGTGTAAAAGCAGACCGGGATAAGATTCCCAACTTCTTCTAACAGAGCTTTAAACTGGCGATCATTTAAAACTCGGGCAACAATAAAGTTGACCACTCGAATGACCAGCGACATCAACCTCACCAAGCTCCTGGCCACACGTCTGAGCGCAAAGCGCCTCCTGGTGCAGGATGGAATGAAAACTTAAGGTTGGCTCTCTTTTCATGTTCACGGAGAAGCGCTACGAATCCTTTGTTCTTCCCCAACATACAGGGTGCACCATCAGTACAGACAGAAATAAGTTTATCCATCGTAGTTTTTTTTTCTTTAGCAAACTTCATGAAAGACGTGAATAAATCCTCTCCTCTTGTTGTCCCTTTCATTGGCAAAACAGCCAAGCTTTCCTCATGCAGTGTGTCACCTGCAGCATACCTGGCAATTATACTGCACTGAGATAGATGGCTAACATCTGTTGACTCATCTAACGCGAGAGAAAAGTATGTCCCGGCGTTTATGTCCTTAATTTGTGTTTCCTCGACTTGATTTGCCATCATGATGCTTACGATCGTGCACAGTTCTTGCTGACAGGGGCATGTCTTTTATTTGTTTGATTATCTTGTCTTTATTTGGGAAGTCATCAAGCAGTTCATTGGCCACATCAAGCATGAATGTTTTGGCATACTCGCCATCTGTGAATGACTTTCCATTCCTTACTATTGCCAAAGCACCCGCAAAGCTAGCGGAATTCCCGTCACCTTGCTTGGTCCACACATGTAGTTGCTGCTGACTCGTCTGCACTCTCCGCTGTAGCTCCTCGCATGCCCTTTTCCTGCTGTCCCCCGCTGGATATTTCGAGGCAAATGAAGCATGGTGCGTATCGAAGTGCCGCTTTATATTTGACCGTTTCATCGATGCAATTTTATCATTGCATATCAGACATACCGCAGATCCTGCTCTCTCCACAAATGCAAATTCCTCTGTGCACACAGCCTGGAATGCACGGTAATCATCGTCTTTTTTTCTTTTCGCCATCTTTTCCGTTACAAGGGTTGAAGCGGATAAACTAGTTGGCTATCTGATAAAATTGATTTCTTCACCTTTACAATGACCCCGGACATGCTCGCGAGCCATTGGTTCCCGACCCGACCCACAGGTGACCCGTGAAATTCATCTTCAAAACTAATTTGTGTTTACTTTAAAATGACACAGTATTATTAAGAAATATCACAAGTATTTTAAAATCAGTTCCAAACTGATTTTTTAAAAAAAAAATTTTTTTCAACTCAAAATTGTCTGGGAGCCATATGCCGTCACCGGAAGAGCCATATATGGCTCGCGAGCCATAGGTTCCCGACCACTGACATAGCTGGTCTCACAACCGTCTTTTAAACTTTCCCTTTAACTCTTGCTGATACCCTTCTGTCGCAAATCACTCCTGACACACTTCTCCACCCACTCCAACCTGCCTGCACTCTCTTTTTCACCTCTCTACTGCACTCCCTGTTACTTTGGACAGTTGACCCCAAGTATTTAAACTCAAATGCCTTTGTCACCTCCACTCCTTGCATCCTGACCATTCCACTGTCCTCTCTCTCATTCACGCATAGCTATTCCGTCTTGCTCCTACTGACTTTTCATTCCTCTTCTCTCCAGTGCATACCTCCACCTCTCCAGGCTCTCCTCAACCTGCACCCTACTCTCGCTACAGATCACAATGTCATCCGCGAACATCATCGTCCATGGAGACTCCTGGCCTGATCTTGTCCGTCAACCTGTCCATCACCATTGCAAACAAGAAAGGGCTAAGAGCCGATCCTTGATGTAATCCCACTTCCACCTTGAACCCATCTGTCATTCCAACCGCACACCTCACCATCGTCACACTTCCCTCATATGTATCCTGCACCACTCCTACATACTTCTCTGCAACTCCTGACTTCCTCATACAATACCACCAATACCACACCTCCTCTCTCGGCACTCTGTCATAAGCTTTCTCTAAATCTACAAAGACACAATGCAACTCTTTCTGGCCTTCTCTATACTTTTCAATCAACATTCTCAAAGCAAACATCGCATCTGTGGTGCTCTTTTGTGGCATGAACCATACTGCGGCTCGCTAATTGTCACCTCTCCTCTTAACCTAGCTTCTATTACTCTTTCCCAAATCTTCATGCTGTGGCTGATCAACTTTATACCTCTGTAGTTGTTACAGTTCTGCACATCACCCTTGTTCTTGAAAATCGGTACCAGTATGCTTCTTCTCCACTCCTCAGGCATCCTCTCACTTCCAGGATTGTGTTAAACAATCTAGTTAATAACTCCACTGCCATCGCTCCTAAACATCTCCATGCCTCCACAGGTATGTCATCAGGACCAACTGCCTTTCCACTCTTCATCCTCTTCATAGCTGCCCTCACTTCCTCCTTGCTAATCCGCTGAACTTCCTGATTCACTATCCCTACATCATCAACCTTCCTCTCTCTCTCATTTTCTTCATTCATCAGCCCCTCAAAGTATTCCTTCCACCTTCTTAGCACACTCTCCTCGCTGTCAGCACATTTCCATCTCTATCCTTGATCGCCCTAACTTGCTGCCACATCCTTGCAGCTTGGTCCCTTCTGTCTAGCCAATCGGTACAAGGTCCTTTTTCTCTCCTTCTAGTGTCTAATCTGTCCATACAACTCACCATACGCCTTTTCCTTTGTCTTTGCCACCTCTCTCTTTGCTTTACGCTGCATCTCCTTGTACTCCTGTCTACTTTCTTCATCTCTCTTACTATCCCACTTCTTCTTTGCCAACCTTTTCCTCTGTATAATTTGCTTACTTCCTCCTCATTCCACCACCAAGTTTCCTTGTCTTCTTCCTCTGTCCTGATGACACACCAAGTACCTTCCTAGCTGTCTCCCTCACTATTTCTGAAGTGGTTTTCCAGCCATCTGGCAACTCTTCACTACCACCCAGTGCCTGTCTTAACTCCTGCCTGAACTCCACACAACAGTCTTCCTTCTTCAACTTCCACCATTTGATCTTCGCTGTGTCTTCACTCGCTTCTCTTCTTGGTCTCCAAAGTCATCTACAGACCACCATCCGATGCTGCCTAGCTATGTTCTCCCCTGTCACCACCTTGCAGTCTCCAATCCCTTTTAGATGGCGCCTTCTACATAAGATATAGTCCACCTGTGTGCACTTTCCTCCACTCTTGTACGTCACCATGTGTTCCTCCCTCTTCTTGAAATATGTATTCACCACAGCCATTTCCATCCTTTTCGCAAATCGACCACCATCTGTCCTTCCACATTTCTCTTCTTGACTCCATACCTTCCCATCACCTCCTCATCACTTTTGTTCCCTTCACCAACATGTCCATTGAAGGTCCGCTCCAATCACACCACTCTCTCCTCCTTGGTACCCTCTCCACCATGTCGTCCAACTCACTCCAGAATTCTTCTTTTTCATCCATCTCACACCCAACTTGCGGGGCATATGTGCTGATAACATTCAGCAATAAACCTTCAATTTCCAGCTTCATACTCATCACTCTCTCTGACACTCTCTTCACCTCCAGCACGCTCTTGACATACTCTTCCTTCAGAATTACCCCTACCCCATTACTCCTCCCATTCACACCATGGTAGAAGAGTTTGAAACCCACCTCCGATACTCCTGGCTTACTCCCCTTCCACCTGGTCTCTTGCACACACAGTATGCCTACCTTTCTTCTTTCCATCATGTCAGCCAGCTCTCTCCCTTTACCAGTCATAGTGCCACATTCAAAGTTCCAACTCTCACCTCCACATGCCTACCCTTCCTCCTCTCTAGCTGCCTCTGGACATGCTTTCCCCTCTCCTTCTCCTTCGCCCAACAGTAGCATAGTTTTCCACCGACACCCTGCAGGTTAACAGAACCAGTGGCGGTCGTTGGTAACCCGGGCCTCGACCGATCCGGTATGTAAGTCTTATTTATGATCCGCATATTTGATTTGGCAAAGATTTATGCCGGATGCCCTTCCTGACGCAACCCTCCCATTTGTCCGGGCTTGGGACCAGGTGCACTAAGGATGCACTGGCTTGTGCATCCTGAGTGGCTGGGTTCCCCTGGGGTATAATCTATGGTACAACATTCTGTCAACAGTATTGTCCTGGTTTAACAGCTTCAGACCATCTATCACCTTTTTCTTGTAACCACTGCCTGAATCTCATTCCTGGGGCTCAAAAGTATTAATGTCACCAAGTAACATCATTACTTTCTCATGGTAGTCTGTCTGGGTTTAATATAACAGGAATCTGCATTTGTCCACCAGAAGGATGATGATCTTATTGTCCTTACTGAGAATCGTGAGTGCATTCCTCTCATCTCTGCTGATGCATACAGTTGAGACTGATGAAGTCACTTAGATGAGTGATGAAGCATTTCTCTCATGAAATGTTGTGTCCAGATGAACCGATTCACTTTCTGGGATTTCCTTACCTGGATTATTGAGCATGCATCAAGATGGGAAGGGAGGTTTTCTTATAATAGTAGCGAGTGACAGTCAGACAGGGATGCCTCTGGGGGGACTTTTGAGTCACGAGCACATAACCATCCATCTGTACAACCCCCCTTCTCTCCTCCTCCCTCCATCGACTCATGCCCACCCCTCCCCTCTCTCTCTGTCATCCTCTTTCCCTCATTTTAATCTACTTAAGCCCACTCTCATTCTCTCCATCTCTTGTTCTGTTTTGTTGCTCTGTTCAATCAGGAAAACCCTCTCTCCTTTTCTCTTGCTCTCTCCTCTCTCTCTCTCTCCTCTCTCTCTCTCTCTCTCTCTCTCTCTCTCTCTCTCTCTCTCTCTCTCTCTCTCTCTCTCTCTCTCTCTCTCTCTCTCTCTCTCTCTCTCTCTCTCTCTCTCTCTCTCTCTCTCTCTCTCCTCTCTCTCTCTCTCTCTCTCTCTCTCTCTCTCTCTCTCTCTCTCTCTCTCTCTCTCTCTCTCTCTCTCTCTCCTCTCTCTCTCTCCCTCTCTCCATTGCCTTTTTCACTGATGTCTCATTCTTTATTTGCCCCCACCGTTGTGTCACACCCACCTCTCAGGTTACACAGACAGTGCAGAAAGCACAGGAGAGTTTCTCAGGATTATGGTAGTGTGTGTGTGTGTGGGGGGGGGGGGTTCAGAGACCTGCCAAGCCTTCAACAGAGAGCAAGTCTATCTGAAAACGCTATTTGATATATATATGCACACATACACATTCAAGAGGAGTTGTGTAATTCCAAACCACATTCCTTTTTGGAAGAAACTTCTTAACATAACACAAAACTGAGAACCTTGATGCCGATAAAGCTTACCGGGATTTCCGTAAGGGTTGCCTCAAAGTGGATTGTTAGGAGGATTATGAAACAAGTGCACCTGCCTTTCTGATGTAAAGCCCAGAAGAAACAAAAACCTTTAATAGTGCATATAGATTAAATTCACCCAAATCCCATGATCACAGCCTCCTGTCAGGCCTCCTAAATGGCTCTGACGGAATTAGTCAGTGCCATGCAGGGCAGAAGACATTTCTGATGCCTCTGGCTGAATAATCCACAGTAATTTATCTGCCAATGTTGATGGTGTAAGAGTGTGGGGTGCAAATAAGGACCATGTGGTGAGTATAAGGAGGGTTTAGGTAGGAGGAAATACTGCAAATCCTCTTTAAAGAGCTAGAATTAGTTTGTAAAGTTATGAATCTTATGACTCCATCTCATATTACAGGGATGCAAACTCATCAGGGGTGAAAAGGGTGACAAAGCAGCCCCTACAGGAGGATTTTTTTTTAAATATCAGCTTCAAAATGGGGGGGAAAACTCACCCTAGAATTAATGTAATCTTACTGCTACAAAAGTAATGTAAGGGGGACATCCGTTCAGGGCACTTAAAAAAACAGTTAAGAGAGAGCTGATTTGGAGCCAAAAGGGCATGTGAGCCCTTATTACTGTACTTGATGGATTTAACACAAAGAATGCATTTAGCATGTCCTGGTGTGTCACCCTTCTTAAAGAAATCTGACAGTGGAAGTATGTGTGCTGCACCCTTCAGCCAGCTCCACTTGCATCGCACACCTGCTTCAGACTGCTTTACCAGCAGCCCCTCGCTCTCCCCTAATTCTCTCATTCTGAAATGAAACCAGATAATAAACACTGAAGTGGCACTAAACACTTAAATATGTTTTTGAGCTGTATTCTGAATGATGTGTCTCTACAGTGATAAAATACATCAATGCTGGTGTTAATGTAACAATGTACGACCACGGATTTGTAGACTTGCTAGCCCTTCAATAACGGGTCGGACCCTTTAGTTGACTGGTTAGTGTGGGGAACCCAGGTTCGAGTCCCGCCTGCTCCCTGAATTTGTGCTACATTTGGTGGCAGTGGTGGGATGCATATGCGCTCAGAGGTGTGAGGGGGAGCTGGTATGCAGAAGCGCAGGGATGCGCTTCCCGAAGGAGGGGAGTAGTGTAACAGTGTACAACCACGGATGTGTAGACTCGCTAGCCCTTGGCTAACGTACAGTGTTAGATTAATATTCATAAATATTAAATATTTATGAATATTAATCATTAATATTCGTATCATTAATAGGGGCCCCATGTCATTCGCGTTGTACGTGCACTGCCTGCGCTCTTCGAAAGTGAGTTACTCCCAGTGTCCACGCCAAGATATGTCAACAAAGGAAAATGAAGAGGAGTTATCCCTCGGGAGCAGAAAAGAAGAGGAGAAAAAAAAGAGGAGGAGGAAAAAAGAAAGAAAGACAGTGGTACGTGGAACAGAAATGCTACTGATTAAGCAGATAACTGAATTTGTTTTATTGTTCTATAACTGAATGCTTTTTGTATTGTTCTATATATGTATATTCCATCCATCCATCCATCCATTAGCTTAACCGCTTATCCTGCTCTCAGGGTCGCCAACTTATTTCTTATTTTCTTTTAATGTGAGTGGCAGCATTTGCACTAGCCTTATAATTTATATATTTATAGTGTGACAATGTTCTGGTTTTTATTGTTCTTTATATTTTGAAAGTTACATTATGTGCACATTTGGAATCAAAAAAAGTTTTCTCTCACTGTATCTGTGCATTCGGTAGCATACTGTACTGATCTTGCCTGAGTGCTGGTTACAAACGTGGGCCAATGGACTGACAGCGGGACTTCAGGCACTCTCGAAGCACAAGATGGCAGACAGCAGATGAGGCGTTGAGTTGTCGTCGATGCTCAGCAGCGAGTTTTCACTGTAGCTGCCCTCGATATTGTTTAATAAAGACGGAACGTGGAGAGTCTCAACGGGTGCATTTATTGCTTCAAACACCACACAGGTACATTCTTGTCGAGCACCGTGAAAGCTATAAAGAATAGAATGACTGTTCTGCCCATAATGTGATTCATGTGTTCTTAAGTAACTTTAAACTTGAAGTGTTTGTATGTTCACATCACTTAATGCACTATTTGATATGTGTCAACGTTTGAGTGGGACTTTGTTCTGATGCCCACAGAGATAAGGGAAGCATAAAGAGGTAACACCACAGGAAGTTGAGAACGTAAACAAGCCGAGCATGGTCGCTATTGTCACGCAAATTCACTTTACTTCTATCTATCTCAATCTGTTGTGTTAATCCTTCAGAAAGCAATGACTGTAAGTGTTACATGATCATAAGATGTTTATAACTTAAATGTAATGAGTTTTGGTAACTTTGATGAAGTTTTTGATGTTTTGATAGCTGAATACGATCGCGGCAACTGTGCGATGCTACTCAGTCAGACACGTTAGCATGGCTGCTAATAATGTGAGCTTATGGGATGTATTTTAAGTAAGCACTTTTCTATTTTCTCTTTTTATTTGTAGTTTCACTCCAATTCAATGTTGTCAACTTGACTGCTACAATTGGAAGTCATTAAAGGAGCAAGAAGGCTCATTTTCCTGGCTCTTGAAAAGGAGTTTGGCAGGCTGTTTATGTTAATGCTTAGAAAGCACAACACGTAGAAAGAGCAGTACAATGAAAGTCACAACACAATTAGGCTAACTACTTCATAGCTTCATAAAATAATATACATTTAGAGGAATGTACCATAAAAGAAAACACATGAGCAATAGTAGGCTATACTTAACATAAAATATGACGTACCTCGCTCCGCTTATCAAGGGGCTAGGAAAATCTTAGAACGCCATCTTGAGACTCGTCTTGAAACAGCTAGAAACTTGCCAGAAACTCTGCAACTTACTCTTCACCTCTAACAGTATTCTTGTCTCAAACGTTTTAAACTGCTTATCAGTAGTTTCGAATAAATTGTTGTTTAGTAATCATAAACATTTAGACTAATTCTCGAGTTATGCAGTGAACACTACGATCCTTTTCATATTGTGATCTCACATGCACATGCCTTCACCTGATTTATCGTTGAGCCAACATGAACTTCCGCTAGTCGGACGGCAAGGAAATCATTCATCAAAATAAAAGTCCCCATACATAGGTATAGCTATCTCAAATTAAAAGTAGGTAAAATACGACATTAGGGTTGTGGTCACTTACAGACAGGAGTACAAGGAGATACAGTGTAAAGTGAAGACAGATGTGGCAAAGGCAAAGGCAAAGGCGTATGGTGAGTTGTATGACAGGTTAGACACTAAGGAATGAGGGACCAAGCGGCGAAGGATGTGCAGCAAGTTAGGGCGATCAAGGATAGAGATGGAAATGTGCTGACAAGCGAGGAGAGTGTGCTGAGAAGGTGGAAGGAGTACTTTGAGGGGCTGATAAATGAAGAAAATGAGAGAGAGAGAAGGTTGGATGATGTAGGGATAGTGAATCAGGATGTGCAGTGGATTAACAACGAGGAAGTGAGGGCAGCTATGAAGAGGATGAAGACTGGAAAGGCAGTTGGTCCTGATGACATACCCGTGGAGGCATGGAGATGTTTAGGAGAGATGGCAGTGGGGTTTTTAACTAGATTGTTTAACACAATCTTGGAAAGTGAGAGGATGCCTGAGGAGTGGAGAAGAAGCATACTGGTACCGATTTTCAAGAACAAGGGTGATCGGCAGAACTGCAGCAACTACAGAGGTATAAAGTTGATCAGCCACAGCATGAATATATGGGAAAGAGTAATACAAGCTAGGTTAAGAGGAGAGGTGACAATTAGCGAGCAGCAGTATGGTTTTATGCCACGAAAGAGCACCAAAGATGCGATGTTTGCTTTGAGAATGTTGATGGAGAAGTATAGAGAAGGCCAGAAGGAGTTACATTGTGTCTTTGTAGATTTAGAGAAAGCATACGACAGGGTGCCGAGAGAGGAGGTGTGGTATTGTATGAGGAAGTTGGGAGTTGCAGAGAAGTATGCAGGAGTGGTGCAGGATATGTATGAGGGAAGTGTGGCAATGGTGAGGTGTGCAGTTGGAGTGACAGATGGGTTCAAGATGGAGGTGGGATTACATCAAGGATTGGCTCTGAACCCTGTCTTGTTTGCAATGGTGATGGACAGGTTGACAGACAAGATCAGGCAGGAGTCTCCATGGACGATGATGTTCGCGGATGACATTGTGATCTGTAGCGAGAGTAAAGTGCAGGTTGAGGAGAGCCTGGAGAGGTGGAGGTATGCACTGGAGAGAAGAGGAATGAAAGTCAGTCGAAGCAAGACGGAATACTTATGCGTGAATGAGAGAGAGGACAGTGGAATGGTCCGGATGCAAGGAGTGGAGGTGACGAAGGCATAAAGGGTTTAAATACTTGGGCTCAACTGTCCAAAGTAACGGGGAGTGCAGTAGAGAGGTGAAGAAGAGAGTGCAGGCAGGATGGAGTGGGTAGAGAATAGTGTCAAGTAGGCCTGCACGATATATCGTTTATGCATCGTCATCGCGATGTGCGTATGTGCAATAGTCACATCGCAGGGCCTGCGATATTTTTCCTACTAGTATGTAGCCTAAGGTACTCAAACTCATGTCATACTGCAACATTTTTGCTCTGTCGACTTTCTTTTAGCAACAAACTCTCAACACCCCTTACTCTGTTATTTTTTATTTCTTCTACTTCTTCATCACTCAACTCAGGCCCGTCTAGACATGCTGACGTTATCTAGCAACGTTAGTGCTACGCGTGCGCATAAATGAAGAAGACGAAGCCACGTGTGTTCGGGAGGAATGAAAAATGGCAGAGCCAGAGAAAGAAGAGTTAGTTGTTAAAAGAAAGTCAGTGTCTGATGTGTGGCAATACTTTGGCTTCCGAAAATCTGATGTGGATCGAAAAGAGGTATTGTGTCGACAGTGCGTTGCAGTTGTAGCCACGACTCGTGGTAACATTACCAATTTATTTGATCATTTAAAACGCCATCACCCAACGAGTTACAATGAATGGAAAGTCAAGTCAGGATATCAACCAAAGCAACCTACGCTTTCGGAAGCGTTTGCCAGTGTTACGCCATACGAGAAAACATCCAAACGGCAGATCGAAATGACCAAAGCCATAACCTTTCACCTCGCCAAGGATATGATGCCACTCAACGCAGTTACCAAAGACGGGTTTCAGAAGATGGTCCGCACACTCGACAAGCGCTACATTATACCATCGCGGACCTATTTTCCCCAAATCGCAATCCCAGGGCTGTACGACAAATGCAAGGCAGAAGTAGACTGAGAGCTGGCACAAGTGGAATACTATGCAGCGACAACAGACCTGTGGTCAAGCCGGACAACAGAGCCCTACATCAGTTTAACAGTCCCCTTTATTACTGAAGACTTTAAGCTGAAAACTCGCTGTCTGCAAACCGCGTTTTTCCCAGAGGATCACACAAGTGAAAACATCGCAACAGGATTAAGAGAAGTGCTGGCTGCTTGGGGGCTAGAAGAAACCCGACTAGTCTGCATCACAACAGACAACGCGTCAAACATGATCAGGGCAGCCGCTCTGAACGACTGGTTCAGGTTGCAATGCTTTGGCCACAGACTCCACCTCCTATAGCAAAAAGAATGAATGTGCATTATTGTGCATGCACTTTTACTACCCACGCCTTGTTTAATACAACGCAATATATCGTGCAATATATCGCAAAAGATTACATCACCGCAATGCATGTTTTTGCTAATATCGTGCAGGCCTATTGTCAAGAGACAGAAGGGTACCAGCAAGAGTTAAAGGAGAGGTTTACAAGATGGCTGTGAGACCAGCTATGTTATATGGTTTGGAGACAGTGGCACTGCCGAAAAGACAGGAGGTGGAGCAGGAGGCGGCAGAGTTGAAGATGCTAAGATTTTCACTGGGAGTGACGAAGAAGGACAGGATTAGGAACAATTATATTAGAGCGACCGATCAAGTTACAGTTTGGAGACACGGCAAGAGAGGCAAGATTGAGATGGCTTGGACATGTGCAGGGGAGAGATGCTGGGTATAGTATTGGGGGAAGGATGCTGAATATGGAGCTGCCAGGGAAGAGGAAAAGAGGAAGGCCAAAGAGGAGGTTTATGGATGTGGTGAGGGAAGACATGCAGGTGGCTGATGTGACAGAGGAAGATGCAGAAGACAGATGATCCGCTGTGGCGAGCCCTAACGGAAGCAGCTGAAAGTAGTAGTAGTAGATTGATGTGTTTCACCATACAGACATATCATTCAGGTTACAGCTCAAAAACATGTTTAAAGTGGCAGGTAACTGAGCTCAAATCTGTGTTTTGGGATACCCATACCCCAGGAAAACGTATCAGTAACCAACCAGCCAATTCTGTATGATTAAAAATGTTGCGAAGTATATAAAACAAATCTTCAAAAACGTGTAAAAATTTGCAGCGTCCACTGGTTTCAGACTCTGGGGGCGTGGCACCGAAAGGAAGACGGCGACGTCACCAAGGAAGCCGGCCAAAAACTCAAGAAAGGAAAACGGGAAAAATACTCAAAAACGGTCTAACTCCGCAAATCAGTTCTATACATGGTTCAACACATTTTAACATGTCAACAGCAATACATCTCCCACATTTATAAAGTATTTTGAAGCAAATCTGTCAATTTGGTTACCCTGCTCTTTAAGTGTTTAGCACCTCTTTAAGTTTATCATAACCCTACTGTAAGAGATTCTTACCTTAAATCATGCGGGCAGTCACAATGTGACCCCCGGAGCCCCAGACCGTCTGCAATCTTTACTCTTCTCAGGTGTGTTGCACATGCCAAGCACAGAAGCCAGGGGCTTTTTTTTTTGACAACTCAGAAGGCGTGGTTCTCATTTCATTCCCCGTGACAAATTTGCATCGCTGATATTATGAACAAACATATGAATAAAACACTATTTGGTTCTTATTTCTGTACTTTTTATTGTCTATACTGTTCTATTTGGATACTGCAGCACTGCAGGCATTGACCCTTATTATTGTTTGCACCATACGTTTAAATGGACTTATCAAAATGCCCAAAAATGTAAGTAAAATATAAATGTCTTGTACAGTAAATGTTTTTTTACACACATTTAGTCTACTTCTCTTTTTTTTCTTCTTTTTCTTTTTTTTACTTCTAGCTCACAATTAAAAAGGCCACCACACTCCTCTCTCACAGTCAGTCTCTTTGTCTGCCTGCCGCTCTTACATCACTGCTAAAGCGTATTGGGCTATACAAATAAAACTGACTTGACTTGGGTGGAATCAGATTTCTAACGCGCATGTGTGTGTGACTGTCTCTGCACACACCCTGACATGACTGCAACAGGTTCATCAGCTGTTCACTGCTGAGGCTGGGACTTAGCACAGGTGAAAATGGCGCAGAGACACAAATGTGAATTTACACACACACACACACACACACACACACACACGATAGCTAACTATTGGAGCAGTCTTAGCAAGTACAGATAAGCCCCCACTTAAGCGCTCTCTGTCTTTCACTCAGTCCTTTATTCACTTTGTCACTTTTCATCCAGTAACATCATGTGACCTCTTTAGCCCCTCCCCCATCCTTCTGTCTCTACGACAGCCTTCATTGAGGAAAAAATAAAATACAAGGTCCACACTAAGTGTAGAGAAAACGGAGACATATTCACATCCTGCCACAAAGGCTGACAGATAAATCCACTTATTTGATCTCTTAAATCTGCTTCATATTTAAGATATGTAGATGGAGAAAAGGCAGATTTAAAGAAGGATTCTAAACATAACATAGTATATATCCTGATGGATATGCAATAATGTGAGGAATGTCAAACAA
The DNA here is from genome assembly GCF_029633865.1 of Lampris incognitus. NCBI lineage: Eukaryota > Metazoa > Chordata > Actinopteri > Lampriformes > Lampridae > Lampris > Lampris incognitus. Next base: position 40,488,213 of record NC_079215.1, on the reverse strand, counting down.
TATTTTTTTCATGTCATACGAGAATAATTGCGTATATATGAACACATGCGCGTGCACAGCAAGCTAATGAGATTAGGGGGTGTGGGGCTGCAGTGTGTAGGGTGTTGGTGCGTCACTCCCGCTGAGCCAGATTACACAGAGCCTCAGGTTAACTAACCTCACAGGTCGTCACACAGACGAGACATGCTGACACCATCTTACGCCGCTTTACTAAATCCCCTTCTCCTTTTCTATTTGACCGAGTGTGCTTTTGGGGCAAAATCCTTCAATCATAAATCAAATCACTTAATAACCACCAAAGTAAAAGTAGCGATAGACAATGTCCAGCTAGAAATAGTATATCAAAATAAAATCCTAAGTGTGATACTAGACCACAAAATCTACTGGAAACCTCACATAAAAAAATGTGCGAGCAAGCTGACAAGGAGCATTGCAGTCATGAGAAAAGCAAGACACATTCTGGATCATAAATCATTGTAGACTCTATATTGTTCATTTATTTTACCATATCTAATCTACAGTGTGGAGGTATGGGGTAACACCTACAAAACCAACCTACAACCATTATGTATACTACAAAAAAGAGCCATAAGGATAGTTAATAATGTAGGATATCGAACACACCAACAAGCTATTTTTTAAGTCGAGTGCCTTGAAGTTCGGGGATTTAATAGAATTTAACACAGCACAAATAATGTTCAAAGCAAGAAACAATCTACTACCGAGTAATATACAAAAATATTCTCAGATCTCAGATAGAGAAGGGGAATATAATTTGAGAGGGAACTTAAAATTATGTGTTGGTACAACTTTGAAGAGCATGGATATTTCAATCTGTGGGGTAAAACTGTGGAACAGTCTGAGCATGGAACTCAAACAAAGTACAAACATTACACAGTTCAAGAAGCAGTACAAAGGACTGATTATCAAGAGCTACAGGGATGATGAAGAGTTGTGTTAACTGTCTTTAGTTTATTTATCTCAAATATTTGGTATTAAATTTTTTTCATTTTTTTTATATGACGAGAAGTGGATATCTGGGTTGTTATGTGTGCACACACACACACACACACAGCGTTTTTTTCCCCCGAAAACCATCAATGTGGCGTTGATGAAAGTGCTCAACAAAGGAGCAGCGGAATTTTAAGATATGGGGGGGGATAATACATTTAAGTACAAGCTTGTTTCATGTGTCACGCACTCATCAGCTGCCAATGTGATTAAACAACAAAGAAAAACAACACAGTCAATAAATATTACGTTGCCCCGCATCACGCCCCTAATTTTGGTGGACAGCAACCAATGAGAGGATAGAAAACATCTGAAATATTACAACCAATGGGGTAGGTGGTTACGATGCACAGCAAACAATGGTGGATAGAAAACATTACAACCAATGGGGTAAGGGTTGGGGCTTGTTTTGAAAAAGCAAGGGTCAGGATACTGTTGAAATAGCATACACAGAGGGCCCTTTTAAAATTAATTTAACACCCATACAAGTAGCTTCAGGAATGAGCATGCAAGAAATGCAACGGCCTTAAGCCTCCACGTTGTAGTGCCCCCACACCCATTCCAGTCACAGTCATGTTCCCAGTACCACTCAGCACGTCACCATTGAGGCTGGGCCGGGCGTCTCCTTTGGCAGCAGGTGTTGGCAATTTCCATCAGGCCAGCTGTACCCAATTACCATCTGGGCATCGCTCTGCTTAAGGCTGCTGAAGACAGACGTCTGATGCTTGAACGTTGACAACTGTACGGTCAGTCTAGTCTGCTTGAAGAGATTCTTCGCATTTCCAAGAACTTAACCTGTTTCTCTTAGTTTACGTCACTTCCTGTCAGTGCCAATCTACCCTGCTGTCTCCTCGTTTCTTTTCCAGGCTCCCTCCGCTACTTCCACGGCTCCCCGCGTCTCCCTCACTCCTCGTCCCCTACGACCATCACGTTTTCTCGCTGGGATGCTGGAGCCCAGCCCACATATCCCAGCAGTCATTGGATGGCAGGCGGGGAGACACCCTGGACAGGCCGCCAGAAAACATTATAATACATCTTTTTTTTGTCGTATATATTTGCGTTATATATTTTCCTTTTTGTAATGTATAGTAGCTGAATTAACTTGAGTAGGTGAGAAGGGGTAGGAAAAAAGTGTGTACTTCCTCCTACGCCTTTTCCAACATGTAGCAAATAATCTGATGCATACGGAGATTTGTTTGCTGAGTTTGATGTGTGGATTTGTTGATCACTTCAGATTATTGCCAATAGTTTATCTGTATATTCTGCTTATTTACATGTTCAAAATAAATCATTCATTCATTCAGTCATTCATCCATTCTTCCTTTGTCCTCAAGTCCCTACAACATATGGCCCATATAACGTCACCATGGCTAATAGCCAATTTAGCTAGGTGTGATTGTAACGAAAGTACATCGTTTCAATCAAAGTCTGCAATGCATGTAATAGGTTTGAACAATATTGAACCAAAAATCATCACTGTGATATTTGTTGCAGTATATATTTCAATGTCACAGAATAAGGAATTACGTAATTTCACCCAAAATTACCAGCTTTTAACTTTCAAAGCTCCATTTCCAAAAAGTTCATCGCTCAAGCAATATGAGAGTAATTCTAGAGGTGAATCCTATCATGTAACCTGCAAGTATCGATACAGGTTCATAGTTTTGTTTTTTGTTTTGTGATACAGAATACTGAGATGTAGGGCTGTGCACGATATAGGGCATTCATATAATAACGATACGTATCATGATATAGGGCATTCATATGATAACGATACATATCACGATATAGGGCATTCATATGATAACGATACATATCACGATATAGCACGTTTTCTGTGCTATATCATGCTATATATATAAAAGCCTATTTCTTATTATATTTTGAATCATATACTCCACAAATAAAAGGTACTTAATTGATTATTTTTCTCCTTTTATTTAGAACCTTTACACAAATTTTCAATTAAGCATGTAACAAAATATAAAATATTAATGTCTGGGATTTGTTTTGAGCACTCGACTGTGCTTTTCCGGCTCTCATCTGCAGACTCCCTCCGTACTGTTTGACATGATTCTTGCGTAGGTGGTGAAAGAGGCTAGTAATATGCCGCACACTGGTCTGTTGTGGGGACCAGCGTGCGGCATATTTTGCAAAGTACGATTTTCTGGTCCGTGTCAGACTTTTCATACCCAAACCACATCCATATGATAGAAGTAGCCCGTCTTTTAGGTACAAGCTCCTCGTTTTGTTCAGAATTATCCCGCTCTGCGTTACATTCACTGTCCTCCATGTTTGCTTATTGCCTTCATGCAAATTTCCTGCCTGCGTCCGCGCGGTGCAAAGAGTGAAAAGGATCATCCAAATGATGAAAAATATTGCCATAAAGAGTGTGATTTGCGACACAACGAAATAAACGATAAGAGCTTGTCAATATGAAATGACAGACGTTTTCTATCATCACACGATATCGTGTGACGCAAGGCACATCCTCTTGTCAAAGTTGTAGAACGTATACTCATTGGTTTGTTCTCATAAAATATAAAATAGGAAATACATTTTCTTCATGAGGACGTGCTTAAACCAAAATCACAAACCCAGGATGCTGCTGGTAAGTTTGAGGTGATGCATGCTTATCTGACTGAGCCACTAAAACGCCCATCCTTCTCATCTTCCATTTCTCTGTGTGGTTTTGATTTTTCTCTCATTGCTTTTGCACAAAACAAAAAACATTTTAACATACACGGGGTGTGAAGCCAGACAGAAATGGACACACAGGAGTACCTGCTCTCTGCCCTACGTATCAGGGCTCCATGCTGGCGCCGGTCACAGCCCTGCTCGGCGCTCTCCTCCTCCATCATTCTGCTGAAGACAACCTGGGTGACGCCTCTTCATCTCCTGATGACAAAGCATTTCAAATTAGGTTGAGTATGTCACAGTATTCAGCATAATTATCATTGAATTTAAGTTATTTTATGCACAGACCACCAAATAAAACAAAAAAAAACAAAACACAAATGTTGATATATTTTGAATTAACATACATATCATTAGCAATGATTTACAGTGATGCACAAAAAGGGTATTATCTGTCAATTGTTACAGACTGACTGATTGAGAGAGAGACATGCAGAGTCACAGACAGACTGATGGAGAGAGAGATGTGCAGTCACAGACAGACTGATTGAGAGAGAGAGGGAGAGGTGCAGAGACACAGACAGACTGATGGAGAGAGAGAGAGGTGCAGAGTCACAGACAGACAGATGGAGAGAGAGACATGCAGAGTCACAGATTGACTGATCGAGAGAGATGTGCAGAGTAACAGACAGACTGATGGAGAGAGAGAGAGGTGCAGAGTCACAGACAGACCGAGAGAGAGAGAGAGAGAGAGAGAGAGAGAGAGAGAGAGAGAGAGAGAGAGAGAGAGAGAGAGAGAGAGAGAGAGAGAGAGAGAGAGAGAGAGAGAGAGAGAGAGAGAGAGTAGGAGGGGTCTGTCCAGTTGCCTACAATCTGTTCTGTTCGTGGAGTCCCACTTGCCTGCTCCGCTCCAAACAAAATCCATATTTAATGAAGCTCTTACAAAGCCCTAAGAAGAGATGCTGGGAACTCTTCTGTGCTCCCCTCTGACCCCATCTTTCACTCGTCTTCTTTTTTGTTCAAAAATCTCTTTTTTGGTTTCCATCCCTTCCCTCACTCATTCACTTTCACCCTGTGCATCCTCTTCCTGTTCTTAGTCCCTCTCAGTCTGTCTCTATTGATCAGGCTAGCTCTTTAGTGCTTTTCAAACTTTGACAGCTTTTCCACTTTACTCTCTTTCTCTCTCCCTCTCTACTGTTGTACCCTCTGGTATCTGAACACCACAGTCTGTTAGATGGACAAATAATATTAAACCTAGGCTTTGCTTCTACTGAGCAGGCCGAATTTGCTTTACTTGAGACTTTGCCACTCATCTTTACTTTAAAGCAGAGAGCTAGACATGATCAGCTGATCTCTCTCTCTCTCTCCCTCTCTCTCTCTCTCTGTCCTGTCTGTCTCTGTCTCTGTCTCTCGCTCGCCCCCCCCCCCCTCTCGTCCACAAAGGAACACTATGTACATGTGGATGCATTTTCTTTTTCTCTCTCCTGCCCTCTCACACTGAGTTACGTTCAAAACAAATTGAGGCACATGCTCCTTCTGATGTGTGCGTGTGTGTGTGTGTGTGTGTGTGTGTGTGTGTGTGTGTGTGTGTGTGTGTGTGTGTGTGTGTGTGTGTGTGTGTGTGTGTGTGTGTGTGTATGTGTGTGTGTGTATGATTGTGTGTATGTGTATTCACACGATGATGTGTTTGGATTTATAAATATTTGCATGCGTTTCATATGGGAGTACTAAGAGCTTGTCTGTGTGTTTGTGTATCTGTCCTTGCAAGTGTGTGTGTGTGTGTGTGTGTGTGCGCGCGCAAGTGAAAGTGCTGCTTGCATCAATAATGTATGTTGATAATGCAGCCGCTTCTCTCTATCAACAACAGTCTCAAACTAACACAGGAAAGAGAGGGCGCGGGGAGAGCGAGCAAAAGAAAGAGAGTGCATGAGATAGGAGACCGGGGCAAGGCAAGAAAAGAGGGGTATTTAAAAAAAAGAGAGTGAAGGAGACGGAGGAACTAAATAAATATACATGCGGTCAAATATAATTTGCAAATGGTTCTCAGTGTTTGGCTTGACCCAATTAAAACACAACAAGCCACTTCACATGTTGTATAGTGACACGTTGCTGAGCTGAGCACACATATTCTGAATCACATTTAGGACCAGTCCAAATTCTCTGGCAGTGATGTCCTTTCCAACAAACCAGATGCATCTAGACATCCAAAGCAGGATTAAAGAAACAACAGCATAGTATCTGAAAAAATATTGTATTTTGGCAAGCAGAATATGGGCCAACTCTCTGTGTGTTTGTTTGTGTATGTACCAAGATGCAACCATATGTGTGTGTGTGTGTGTGTGTGTGTGTGTGTGTGTGTGTGTGTGTGTGTGTGTGTGTGTGTGTGTGTTTATTTCAGAACACCACTAGTATCTCCCATGTGACAACCAGTGAATTAATCAGGATCCATTGTTTTCTACTGAATTAAACTGACTCCAGTATTAATGGTGTTGGTTTGCAGGTGACAGTTAAACTCAAAGGCTCGTTAATTTCTCAATATCTTCGGACTTGTCTGCAGTACTCGATATCATGAAATATTGTTTCTCATCACCTGGTCACATACTGCCTTTGTCATAGTAATTATTCTTCGTCTTGTATGGTGTTCAGCATTTCTTCTTCTTAGTTGATTTGTGTGTTTGTGCAACTTCTGATAACCTTTATTCTAGCTCTGGCCATAGGATTACATGTCATTTTTCTATTGATTTAGTTGTTAACGACAGTGATTTATCCTGAGGAAAGTGGTAAAATTGATCTTGTATTCTGGCTTATTTATGCATCTGTATTGTATGTATGTGCTGTCAGACGGATGCCTGATTGTGTTCTGGTGTCTTCATGTGGTCTCCTCTGATGAGCTCCCTCCTGTCTCCAGCTCTTTACCAACTGGACTGACAGCAGCTTTCATGGGCTGCTTTTTCTGAGATGGCCAGAGAAGAAGAGAGACGATGAGACTCTAGTTACCTGCCTGGTTTATGTGTTTGATGTGTTGATGTGTTTCATCACCGTTTTGGGTGTGGGAAGATGGCGGCGCGAATTCACATTTGCTTTGGCCTCACCCGGTACCGTCCATGCAGTGTCTTTGTCCACGTCTGCGTCTTAAGTTTGTGTTTTCGTTTGATGGCTGGTAGAACTGGCGCTGGATCGGCTGGGAGAGCTTGTTCTGCCGCTTGGTCTGCCGCGTCCTGTGGGCCCACGGACCACGACCCTGCCTGGAGCTGCGCCCGACGAGGAAACACCGACGGCGTTCTGACACGACGTGAAAGCGGGGCAGGCTAAGCTAACTGGTAGCCGACGCAGACTGGCAGTTCCGATAACACCAAGGCCGGTCTGGCGGCAGCCTCGCCGAGCGTTGACTGTGTTTTTGGTGTTGTCGTGTGGAGTGTGGGGAGGTGTGTCGAAGGTGTCTGGCTGGGAGAGCTGGCGTTGGATCGGCTGGGGAAGCCTGGTCTGCTGGGGAAGCCTGGTCTGCTGCTGCCTGGAGCTGCACCCAAGGAGGAAACAACAAGGGCGGTCTGAGAGGACGCGGAAGTGATGCAGGCTAAGCTAACTGCTAGCCCATGCAGACTGGCAGTTCCGACAGACATCCTGGCGTTTGCTCTCTTGGACAGTGAATTATTATTATTATTATTTTTATTATTATTATTATTATTACTATTATTATTATTTTGTTTTTTATATGTTGGATATAGTATATGTTTTTTGTAGTTTCTTTTTTGTTTTTTTGTTTTTTTTGTAGTTTGAATATATGTGTTCTCGTAGTTTGGATGTGTTTTTGTCTGTGTTGCACTGCTGTGGGCTGATGGAAACAATATTTCGTTTCATTTCATGTGTGCAGGTGCATAGAATAAAATGACAAATAAATGTCCCTGATTCCTGATTATATTAATCAAGCCAAGTTTATTATTAGTAAAGTCATCATGTCATCAAAATTAGCCAAAACTTATTGATGTCTAAGGGTTTAAGAGGGTTTTTTTCTTCTTCTCACCGTGTATTTAAACTCGGTAATGTGACAGGTGACTATTTAAAGTGAGATCAGCCTGTTGGTTTCTCCGCAGCTGCTCTAGTTGTGCTCTGGCTCAGTTAAGGCTAATAGACACATGCAGGCCAGCCGGCGTCTGAAGTGCTAAAGCTAACGTGAAGGTGATGCTAGCAACCTTCAGACCTAACATGATCACCTTATTACACGTTACCCTTTTACAACCCAGTGACAGAGGTGGCAGCCAAACACAGAAATCAACATGGTTAACAGTGTGAGAGGAGAGGACTGTATACAATCTATTACTATGTACAGTAAGCTTAGTGTGGACCACTATCTATAAGGGATGTACAATCAACCTGCATATTCTTCCTACTTTAACTTCAGGTATTTCCCATTCATTTAATTATTTCCCATTTGTGAAAATTTGCACCACCTTAAAGTAAGAGCTGAGGTGAACATTGTGATGATGATGACGGCGATGAAGAGTGTGGGGTGGGGGCATGCTGCTGATGTTGTGTCTCTGGAACAAGTTGTGAAGAAAAGACTTTGTTAACCACCAAGCTGTCCAGCTCGGAAAAACCTCTTGAGAAGAGACTTTCACATTCAGCCTGAACGCTCTGAAAGAGTACAACTGTGTTGGAGAATGATTAGAGTTCCACTGTAAACCCTGAAGGACCCAATACTGTTTAAAGTCAGCCTACAGCCAGATTTAATGCTATTTAATGAGTTGAGCTTACCCCATGAGGCAAATTTGTAATGTGTGATATTGGGCTATACAAATAAAATTGGCTTGACTTTATTTTACTGAGAGCAGCATTTTTTTCTGTCCCTAACTTTTGACCCATCCTGACACTTACAGCACTTTCAGACCCTTTTAAAGGGTCCTAACACCTTGAAAAGAGCTCAAGTAAAGCTTTAAATGTTTTGTCACAGACCAAGCTGATAAGACGTCTGGAGACAAAAAGAGTTCAATATTGATTTGTTTTTACAAATAGTTTGATTTGACAAATATTTGATGCATAGTTAGACTTTTTATTGTAGTATGAAATTTATTGTAGTATTATGACAGAGATTTTTAATTACCAGTGCATATCTAATAACTGATGACAATAACAACAACAATAATAATAGTAATAATAATGATAATATAATAATAAAAATAATAATAATAATAACAATTTGGGTGTCCCGGTGATCCTGGGAGCTGTATTGTTGGGGGCAATAGCTCCTGGTAGGATCTCCCAAGGCATATTGGTCCCAGGGCAGGGGCCAGACTAAGAGTGATTCCCAAGAAACCCAATGAATTTACAACAGCAGAGCCACAGCACCTCGCCCGGAAAAAGGAAACTGGGGCCCCGTCCTGGAGCCAGACCTGGGAAGGGAGCTCGCCTGTGAGCATTTGGTGGCAGGGCCTTGGCCCATCGGGCCCGTTTGTGCCCAGCCCGAAAAAACAACATGGAGCCACCACCCCATGGACCCAACACCCACGGACATGAGCATTGGGGTAGGGTGCAATGCAGGCCGAGCGGCAGGTGGCAAAGGCAGGGACCGGGGCGTTCCAACTTCCGGCATCGCAGACTTGTCCTGAGGACATGGAATGACGTCTCTCTGGAAGGGAAGGAGCCTGAGCTGGTGTGGGAGGTGGCGCGATACTAACTAGATATAGTTGGGCTCACCTCCACACATAGCATGGGCTCTGATACCAAATTCCCGGATAGGGGCTGGACTCTTTACTTTCGCAGAGTTGACCAATGTAGCAGGCACTGGGCAGGTGTGGGGATACTCACAAGTCCCCCGTTGAGTGCCACCATGTTGGAGTTCTCCCCGGGGAATGAGAGGGTCTCCACGATATGACTGTGAGTCACTGGGGGGGAAAGCTTTGACTGTTGTGTGTGCTTATGCACCGAATAGCAGATTGGAGTATCTGGAGTCTCTGGATAGTGTCTTGGATAGGGTTCTGCCTGGGTACTCTATAGTTCTGTTTGGGGACTTCAATGCTTGCATGTGCAATGATGGAGACACTTGGAGTGGTGTGATTGGGAGGAACAGCCACCCCGATCAGAACCTGAGCAGTGTCTTGTTATTGGACCTCTGTGTGAGTCATGGATTGCCATAACAAACACCATGTTCGAACATAAGGTAGTTCATACGTGTACTTGGTACCAGAACACCTTAGGCCGAAGATCGATGATAGAATTTATGGTCATACCATCAGATCTGCAGCCGTATGTTTTGGACACTCGGGTGAAGAGAGGAGCAGAGCTGTCAACTGATCACCACCTGGTGGTGAGTTGGATCAGATGTCAGGGAAGGCTGCTGAACAGACCTGGCAAACCCAAACATGTAGTGAGGGTGAACTGGGAACGTCTGGTAGAGGCCCCTGCCCATGAGGTCTTCAACTCCCAAGAAGTTCTCGTGTATCCCAAGGGAGGCTGGGGATGTTGGAAGCCTCTGTTAGAGGTAGGAGCTGAGGTCATAAGGCATGTGGAGGTGGCAACCTAGACACTGGCGGTGAGGGAAGCCATCAGGCTGAAGGAGGCAGCCTTTTGGGTTTGGTTAGCCCAGGGGTCTGCTTCAGGAGACCCCTGGGCCAAGCAGCAGACTGGCACCAGGAGGCCAGAAGGGCTGTGACTTTGGTGGTCACGGAAGCAAAAACTCGGGTGTGGGAGAAGTTCGGCGAGGCTATGGAGGAGGACTTTCGGTTGGCCTCAAGGAAGTTCTGGCAAACCATCCGGCGACTCAGGAAGGGGAAGCAGAGATTGACTCAGGCTGTGTTCAGCCGGGGAGGGGAACTGTTGACATGGAATGGGAATGTTGTCGAGTGGTGGAAGGAACACTTTGGGGAGCTACTGCATCTGATTAACAAGTCCTCAGTGGAGGAGGTAGCGTCTGAAGACTCAGGGGAAGCCCCACCCATATCCCTGTCAGAGGTCTCTGAGTTAGTTAAGAAGCTCCTCGGTGGCAAGGCGCCGGGTGTGGATGAAATTCACCCTGTGATGCTGAAGGCTCTGGACATTGTTGGGCTGTCTTGGCTGACACGCCTCTTCAGTGTTTCATGGAGGTTGGAGACAGTACCTGTGGAGTGGCAGACTGGGGTGGTGGTTCCCATATTTAAAAAAGGGGACTGGATTGGTCGGGTCAGGTGGGAAGTTGGATGTGTGTATTTGTCCTGGTCGCTGCACCAGCGCCTCCTTTGGTCGGTCGGGGCGCCCCCTGGATCAGCAGATAGAGGGTGGAGCAGCGACTGTGACCCCGGCTCAAAAAGAGCGGGGTAATTGGCCAGATACAATTGGGGGGAAAAAAGGAGAAATTTTTTAAAAAGGGGGGAGAGGCGGGGGACCGGAGGGTATGTTCCAATTAGCGAGGCATCACACTGCTCAGCCTCCCTGGGAAAGTCTACTCTAGGGTGTGCTGGAAAGGAGGCTCCAACCGATGTCGAACCTCGGAACCAGGAGGAACAATACGGATTCCGCCCTGGCTGTGGAACAACGGACCAACTCTTTACCCTTACGGAAATGCTGAGGGAGGTATGGGAGTCTGACCAGCCAGTCTACATATGTTTTGTGGACTTTGAGAAGGCTTACGACCGTGTACCCCGGGGCACTCTGTGGGGAGTACTGCGGGAGTATGGGGTACCATGGCAGTTGCACCAACGCATCCGTTCCTTGTATAACCAAAGTGAGAGCTGTGACCGCATTCTCGGCTCAAGGTCAAACATGTTTTCGGTGGGTGTCGGACTCCGCCAAGGTTGTCCCTGTCCCTTGTCTCCAATTATGTTTGTGGTATTCGTGGACATGATCTCAAGGCGCAGCCAGGGTGAGGAGTGTGTCCGTTTTGGGAAACTCAGAATTGCATCTCTGCTCTTCGCAGATGATGTGGCTTTGTTGGCTTCGCCAGAAAGCGACCTCCAGCGCGTAGTGGGGCGGTTTGCAACTGAGAGTGAAATGGCTGGGATGAGAGTCAACGTCTCCAAATCTGAGGCCATAGTTTTCTACCGGAAAATGGGTGGGTTGCTCCCTCCAGGTTGGGAATGAGTTGTTGCCTCAAGTGAAGGAGTTCGAGTATCTCGGCGTCTTGTTCACGAGTGAGGGTAGGATGGAGCAGGAGATTGACAGACGGATTGGTGCAACAACAACAGCAATGCGGATGTTGTACCGGACCATTGTGGTGAAGAGGGAGCTGAGCTGGAAGGCAAAGCTGTCAATTTACCAGGCAAACTTCGTTCCAACCCTCAGCTATGGTCATGAGCTTCGGGTAGTGACCGAAAGGGGGGGATGCGGATACAAGCAGCTGATATGAGTTTCCTGGTGTCTGGGCTCAGCCTTAGAGATAGGGTGAGCAGCTCGGACATCCGGAGGGAGCTCGGAGTAGAGTCGCTGCTCCTTCACGTCGAAAAGAGCCAGTTGAGGTGCATCCTAGGCGCCTTCCTTTGGAGGTTTTCCGGGCACGTCTAACTGGGAGGAGACCCCGGGGTAGACCCAGAACTCGCTGGAGGGACTACATGTCCAATCCGACCTGGGTACGCCTTGGGATCCCCCAGGAGGAGCTGGAGAGTAGTGCTGGAGAGAGGGACGTCTGGAGTGCCCTACTTAGCTTGCTGCCACCGCAACTCAACCCCGGAGAAGCGGCTGATGATGAGATGAGACGATGATAATAATAATAATATCTATCCATCATCCGAACCCCTTATCCTGATCTCAGGGTTGCGGGGATGCTGGAGCCTACCCCAGCAGTCATTGGGCGGCAGGCAGGGAGACACCCTGGACAGGACGCCAGGCCATCTCACACACACACACACACACACACACACACACACACACACACACACACACACACACACACACACATTCAGACCTAGGGACAATTTAGCATGGCCGATTCATCTGACATACATGTCTTTAGACGGTGGGAGGAAACCGGAGCACCCGGAGGAAACCCACGCATATACTGGAAGAACATGCAAACTCCATACAGAGGACGACCCGGGACGACCCCCAAGGTTGGACTACCCCGGGGCTCGAACCCAGAACGTTCTTGCTGTGAGGCGACCGCGCTAACCACTGTGCCACCATGCCGCCCATAATACTAATAATTGCATTTAAGTGTTACCTGCTTCTGAATATATGCGTGCATATGTGTGTGCGTGTGCGTGTGTGTGTGTGCGTGTGTGTGTGTGTTTGCATAGGGAAACTTACACGACAGTTACACACAAGGAGGTTAATAGACACACCCTGAGTTTTCATCCAGAATTAAACTTGACAAATACGCAGCATCAAAAATGCAGCCAGGCCTAAAAATAACATGATGAATTAGTAAAGGCTGGGAGGACCTTCACAACGCCACAACTTCATATTCTTCTTTTGCTGTTTCAGAGCAGGTCGGGCTGGCTGTATAGGCGGTTACTTTGTAGTTATGTTTTATCATCACACGCGCGCGCGTGCACGCTCACACACACACACACACACACACACACACACACAGATACATAACCATACATGAAGTCAGTTGTGCACCACAGAATGGTAGATGTGTCATGTTGAAGCATGATACAGCAACATGTAAAAATCCCTCCATCACAACTACGTGTAAAATCACATGTGTACATGTATTTTTGATGCTAAAATAAAATGTCCTTCCGGTGGAGGAAAATATCCATTATCATGCAGTAATACCTTACTTCTGAACTGTTGCATCCTGTGAGTACATGTTTTACTAAATCAAGGCTGTGACGTGTGTGTGTGTGTGTGCGTGTGTGTGTGCGTGTGTGTGTGTGTGTGTGTGTGTGTGTGCGCGCATGCGCATGGTGCATAAGCGAGACATCATTATGATTAAAGACAAAGAGTACATATTGTTACTCTGGGCATCAATTCTTTATCAGTAGTTTTACATAGAAAATGACCCAGTCATCTGCTTTAGAGGGTCCAGGGAATGCCTTGCTCTATTTACATCCACTTTCCACTGCACCGACAGCAACCGGCCAAACACAAGACACTTGGAGTTTCGACTCTCGCCCTCAATCCATCCACAAGTCTCACAAATAAGAAATTACTTGTTTGGGGTTTTTTTTTTTAACTTGCTTTCTCGTCTGGGTTCACTTCTACCCTGTGTGATGAACACAGAAGGTGAACTAAGCTGAAGAGCACAGCTTGTCACTATGATCAGTTCAGCCACTTCACCGACTGTTCAGTCTTCTGAACTCGGACTACGGTGGACATGTGCACATGGAATTTGCAGTGGACGTGACTAGTGAGATAAATATGTTCACATGGGAGGAACATACAGGAAGGAGCAGCATGAGGAAGCCTGTGCAGAACAACAGTGGTAGATGGGACAGCGAGAGGCCAATTTAAATTTTAAACGATGCTGAATTCCGACTAAAGCCAGACTTTCAGCCAGTCGATGCAGACTTGCCCGTTTGCCGTGAAGAAGTGAGGGGAAAAGAAACACAATTTGCCTCCACATCAATCTATTTTTGGCTCTGTTATCTCTGGTCTGCTATGTTGGTCAATAGGCTGTAACGTTTAAGACCTTACCGAGTAACGGCTGAACTCCCTCCTAATCCCCACCGGCGCGTCCAGTCCCGACCGTCTGGATAGTCAGCAACTTCTTTGGTGATGGACAGAACACGCGTTGAAGGACAGTAAAGACCTCCGTCGCACATCAGAAGAAGACGTCAATAATCCATCATCTGTGTCCTGTATGTAGGCTGTGTTCGGTGCACGACTCGATGCTCCTGATAAACTCGATCAGCGCGTTCTCATGTGGGACGGACCAGGTGGAAACTGACGGCGGAAACCCGCCTGGTTAAAGAGACCTTAATCTCTCTCTCTCTCTCTCTCTCTCTCTCTCTCTCTCTCTCTCTCTCTCTCTCTCTCTCTCTCTCTCTCTCTCTCTCTCTCTCTCTCTCTCTCTCAAATTCAGATGGCTCTATTGGCTTGACGTAACGATGTACATATTGCCAAAGCAAGGATTTTAACATTGAAAATGCTAAACATTAATTGGAAAGCATTAAACAGACTTGCTACAGCAAAGAAACATAGCTCAACAAAGAAACATAGTACAAAACGAAATAATATGCTTTCTCTCGCTCGCCCCCCCTCTCCCTCCACCCCACCACCACCCATCTATCTGAGGTTTTTTTTGGGGGAGGACAGTATGTGCTAATATCCATCCATCCATTTTCCGAACAACTTATCCTGCGGGGATGCTGGGTCCTATCCCAGCAGTCATTGGGCAGCAGGAGACACCCTGGACAGACCACCAGGTCATCACACACACACACACACACACACACACACACACACACACACACACACACACACACACACACACACACACACACACACACACACACACACACACACACACACACACATATTCATACCTAGGGGCAATTTAGTATGGCCGATTCACCTGACCTACTCATTTTTGAAATGTAAGTAAAATAATAATTGTCTCATCAAGGATGTTTAGCGTCCTCCATGGGCCCCTATAGGCCAACAGTTTCTCGGTGTTCGGCCTGTAGCAGCTGCGCCCAATATGGAACTATTGATTTTCTGGCTTTTGTTGCCTCCTGCTGGCAACACCGCGTTATTGTTACCATAGAGTGGCCGGGGAAGGGGAGAAATCCCACATTAAGTAGGCCCAGATTAAGTTTCGTTATCCTGTCCGGGCGTTTGTCAGAGCCAGGAAGACGCCCAAACAGTGCACCATCGAAAAGAGGAGAAGGACAACAGCTGCCTAAGCGTAAACCAGTGGGGATTCTGTATGTGCCGCACCAGCTGAGACGCGTATTGTCCAAACACCACGTCTCAGTTGCCTTCAACCCCCAAAACATGCTGCACCAGAAGTTGGTCCACCCCAAGGATCGGGTCGCCCGGCACAAACAGAACAATATAGTGTACGCTGATAGGTGCCAGGAGGATTGCCGTGACTTGTACATTGGAAAAACTAAACAGACGCTGGCCAAGAGGATGCCACAACACAGAAGAGCTAACACGTCAGGCCAGGACTCCGCAGTCTATTCCCATCTACAGGCCAGTGGCCACTCTTTCAAGGATGAGGATGTGCTCATCCTTGATAGGGAGGAACGCTGGTTTGAAAAGGAAGTCAAATATGCCATCTATTTGAACAGGTAATGACCGTCCCTGAACCGAGAGGGGGGCCTAAGAGTACATCTGTCGCCATCGTACAAGGCTGTGATTGCATACGCTTCCGATGGCCTTACGGTCGCTCCATCCCACTTCTAACACCAATGTAGCGAATTCGGGGGACAACGCAACCACAGGAACTGCCGCGGCCGGGAAGCGAACCCGTATCGCCCGCATCGCAGGAGACATCGCTAAACGCTCGACTAAAGGGTCAGACCCGCGAGCCAGCGGCCAGCGTGTCTACTTATCCATGCACGTTACAATATGTAAAATTGTTCTCCTCCTCTCGATGCCAACCAGTGTGTTAATTGATGATACAACGATGGACAACGTGTTTCAACAAAGACGACAAGCAGACCTTTTCCTTCTGAAGCGAAACCAGTAGACGTAAAATATATACCATGTATCGAATCACAGCATGTATCACCATTCACATTCAGCAGGACGGGTAACTCCGTGGTAACTATAGTGCACTATCGCCAGCAGATGGCGACAACAGCCAAACAATCAATAATTCCATATCGGCGCAGCTGCTATAGGCCAAAAACTGAGAAACGGTTGGTACGTACATAGGGGCCCCTGGAGGAAACCATGACCAAAAAAAAAAATAAAAAAAATACTGTACTTACATCTCAACGATGAGTTCTCATACTGTCCTCCTCGCCCCCAACAAAAGCTACAAAATCAGAAGGGTGCATTGGAAAAACAATAGAAGCAGCAAGTGGTTTCAACCACATGCTGTCTTCGAGCCCATCTCACGCTGTGTGTGTGTGTGAGAGAGAGAGAGAGAGAGAGAGAGAGAGAGAGAGAGAGAGAGAGAGAGAGAGAGAGAGAGATAGATAGATAGATATTAAGGTCTCTTTAACCAGGCGGGTTTCCGCCGTCAGCTTCCACCTGGTCCGTCCCACATGAGAACGCGCTGATTGAGTTTATCAGGAGCATCGAGTCGTGCACCGAACACAGCCTACATACAGGACACAGATGATGGATTATTGACGTCTTCTTCTGATGTGTGACGGAGGTCTTTACTGTCCTTCAACGCGTGTTCTGTCCATCACCAAAGAAGTTGCTGACTATCCAGACGGTCGGGACTGGACGCGCCGGTGGGGATTAGGAGGGAGTTCAGCCGTTACTCGGTAAGGTCTTAAACGTTACAGCCTATTGACCAACATAGCAGACCAGAGATAACAGAGCCAAAAATAGATTGATGTGGAGGCAAATTGTGTTTCTTTTCCCCTCACTTCTTCACGGCAAACGGGCAAGTCTGCATCGACTGGCTGAAAGTCTGGCTTTAGTCGGAATTCAGCATCGTTTAAAATTTAAATTGGCCTCTCGCTGTCCCATCTACCACTGTTGTTCTGCACAGGCTTCCTCATGCTGCTCCTTCCTGTATGTTCCTCCCATGTGAACATATTTATCTCACTAGTCACGTCCACTGCAAATTCCATGTGCACATGTCCACCGTAGTCCGAGTTCAGAAGACTGAACAGTCGGTGAAGTGGCTGAACTGATCATAGTGACAAGCTGTGCTCTTCAGCTTAGTTCACCTTCTGTGTTCATCACACAGGGTAGAAGTGAACCCAGACGAGAAAGCAAGTTAAAAAAAACCCAAAAACAAGTAATTTCTTATTTGTGAGACTTGTGGATGGATTGAGGGCGAGAGTCGAAACTCCAAGTGTCTTGTGTTTGGCCGGTTGCTGTCGGTCCAGTGGAAAGTGGATGTAAATAGAGCAAGGCATTCCCTGGCCCCTCTAAAGCAGATGACTGAGTCATTTTCTATGTAAAACTACTGATAAAGAATTGATGCCCAGAGTAACAATATGTACTCTTTGTCTTTAATCATAATGATGTCTCGCTTATGCACCATGCACACACACACACACACACACACACACACACACACACACACACACACACACACACACACACACACACACACACACACACACACACACACACACACACACACACACACACACACGTCACAGCCTTGATTTAGTAAAACATGTACTCACAGAGTGCAATAGTTCGGAAGTAAGGTATTACTGCATGATAACGGATATTTTTCTCCACCGGAAGGACATTTTATTTTAGCATCAAAAATACATGTGCACATGTGATTTTACACGTAGTTGTGATGGAGAGATTTTTACATGTTGCTGCATCATGCTTCAGTTTGCTTTATGGAGTATGTGGGACACG
This sequence comes from Lampris incognitus, assembly GCF_029633865.1. Lineage (NCBI taxonomy): Eukaryota > Metazoa > Chordata > Actinopteri > Lampriformes > Lampridae > Lampris > Lampris incognitus. The sequence continues at coordinate 40,470,198 of NC_079215.1, read as the reverse complement.
TGTCCTGTACATACACATGACATGTATACCCTCATCTCATCTCATCTCATGTCATGTCATCTCATGTCATGTCATCTCATGTCATGTCATGTCATGTCATGTCATGTCATGTCATGTCATGTCATCTCATCTCACCTCATCTCATCTCATCTCATCTCATCTCATCTCATCTCATCTCATCTCATCTCATCTCATCTCATCTCATCTCATCTCATCTCATCATCAGCCACTTCTCCAGGGTCGGGTTGAGGTGGCAGCAAGCTAAGCTAAGCACTCCAGGCGTCCCTCTCACCAGCAATGCCCTCCAGCTCCTGCTGGGGGATCCCAAGGCATTCCCAGGCCACATTGGACATATAGTCCCTCCAGCGAGTTCTGGGGTTTCCCCAGGGTCTCCTTCCAGTTAGACGTGCCCGGAAAACCTCTAAAGGAAGGTGCCCAGGAGGCATCCTCATCAGATGCCCGAACCACCTCAACTGGCTCCTGTTGACACGAAGGAGCAGCGGCTCTACTCCGAGCTCACTCCAGATGTCCGAGCTCCTCACCCTATCTCCAAGGCTGAGCCCAGACACCCTACAGAGGAAACTCATTTCAGCCACTTGCATCCGCGATATCACCCTTTCGATCACTACACAAAGCTCATGACCATAGGTTAGGGTTGGAACAAGGTTTGGAACGAGGGTTGGAACGAAGATTGACTGGTAAATTGAGAGCTTTGCTTTCCAGCTCAGCTCCTTCTTCACCACAACAGTCCGGTACAACGTCCGCATTGCTGCTGATGCTGCACCAATCCGCCTGTCAATCTCCCGCTCCAACGTAGCGAATTCAGGGGGCAGCCGGGAACCCCCACAGCCGGGCGACTACGCTAACCAGTCAACTAAAGGGTGCGACCCGTTAGCCAAGGGCTAGCGAGTCTACTCATCCGTGGTCGTTACAAGACCCTCACTCGTGAATAAGACCCCGAGATACTTGAACTCCTTCACTTGAGGCAAGAACTCATCCCCAATCCGGAGGGAGCAATCCACCATTTTCTGGTATGTATGTATACACATGTACACACAAAATGACATAATCTACTCTTTTGTGGTGCACAACTGACTTCAGTTATGATTATGTTTGTATCTTTGTATACGTCGGTGTGTGTGTGTGTGTGTGTGTGTGTGTGTGTGTGTGTGTGTGTGTGTGTGTGTGTGTGTGTGTGTGTGTGTGTGTGTGTGTGTGTGTGTGTGTGTGTGTGTGTGTGTATCTTTGTATTTTCATCTCACATGTTTTAGCCTGATGAGTTTGGCTGTCTGTTTGTGTGTAATGATATGCATGTGCGTGTTCTTCCATCTTTCTGAGTTCATGTGTGTGTTTTGTGTTGTGTGGCTGTGTCAGAGAGGTGTGTGTATGTTTGTGATGTGTGTTTTATATGTTTGTGTGTGTCTGTAATGTTTAAGGGTGTGTGTTTGTGTCTTGATAAAACAGCTACAAAGCGACCTCCTATACAGCCGACCTGCTCTGAAACAGCAGAAGAAGAATATGAAGTTGTGGCGTGGTGAAGGTCCTCCCAGCCTTTATTAATTCATCATGTTATTTTTAGGTCTGGCTGCATTTTTGATGCTGCGTATTTGTCAAGTTTAATTCTGGATGAAAACTCAGGGTGTGTCTGTTAACCTCCTTGTGTTTAACTGTTGTGTAAGTTTCCCTATGCAAACAGACACCCACACACACACACACACACACACACACACACACACTCAATAATACACACTCAATAATACACACACAGACACAGCCACACACATACCCTCAATAGTACACACACACACCACACACACACACACCCTCAGTAGTACACACACAGACACACACATGCACACGCATACACACCACATACACACATGCACACACACACACACACACACACACACTCAATAGTACACACACAGACACACGCACACACATGCACACACATTCACCATGCACACACACACACCCTCAATAGTACACACACGCAAACACACACACACACGCACATGCACACACACAAAAACATGCACACAGATATTCATAAGCAGAAAACATTTAAATGTAATTATTATTATTATCAGTTATTAGTTAAAAGTAAACATCTCTGAACACACACAGATATGGACACACACTCGAGCTCTGTCTGGATGAGTCATAATACTACAATACATTTCATAGTACGATAAAAAATCTAAATATGCATCAAATATCTGTCGAATCAAACTATTGGTAAATACAAATCAGTATTGACCTCTTTTTATCTCCAACAGTCTCATCAGCTTGCTCTGTGGCAAAACATTTAAAGCTTTACTTGAGCTCTTTTCTAGGTGTTAGGGCCCTTTAAAAGGGTCTGAACGTGCTGAACGTGTCAGGATGGGTCAAATGTAAGGGACAGGAACAAAAAAAAATTCTGCTTCGTGTAAACTCATTAAATAGCATTAAATCTGGCTGTAGGCTGACTTTAAGCAGTATTGAGTCCTTCAGGGTTTACAGTGGAGCTCCAATCACTCTCCAACACAGTGATGCTCTTTCAGAGCGTTCAGGCTGAATGTGAAAGTCTCTTCTCAAGCGGTTCTTCCAAACTGGTGGCAGGACAGCTTGGTGGTTAACAAGGTCTTTTCTCACAACTTGACCCAGAGACACAACATCAGCAGCATGCCCCGACCCCACACTCTTCATCATCATCATCATCATCATCATCATCATCATCATCTCAACTCTGACTGGCACAACTTTTCAGAAATGGGAAATAAAAAAACGACTGGGAAATAACCGAGGTTAAAGTAGGAGGATTCATGTATGTCCCCTACTCATAGATAGTGGTCCACACTAAGCTTACTGTACATAGTAATAGATTGTATACATTTCCTCTCCTGTCACACTGTTAGCCATGTTGGTTTCTGTGTTTGGCTGCCACGTCTGTAACTGGGTTGTAAAAGGGTAAAGTGTAATAACGTGACCATGCTAGGTCTGAAGGTTGCTAGCATCACCTTCACGTTAGCTTTAGCACTCCAGAGGCCTGCTGGCCGGCATGTGTCGATTGGTCTTAACTGAGCCAGAGCACATCTGGAGCAGCTGTGGAGAAGCCACCAGGCTGCTCTCACTTTTAATAGTCACCTGTCACATTACTGAGTTTAAATACACCGTGAGAAGAACATCTGCAAGAAGTGAAGAAAAACACCGTTAAACTCTTAAATATCAAGAAGTTGTGGCTAATTTTAATGACATGAAGTACTTTACTAATAATAAACTTGGCTTGATTTGATAATATAAACACATCAACCAGGCAGGTAACTAGAGTCTCATCATCTCTCTTCTTCTCTGGCCATCTCAGAAAAAGCAGCCCATGAAAGTTGCTGTCAGTCCAGTTGGTAAAGAGCTGGAGACAGGAGGGAGCTCATCAGAGGAGACCACATGAAGACACCAGAACACAATCAGGCATCCGTCTGACAGCACATACATAACATACAGATGCATACATAAGCCAGAATATAAGATCAATCTTACCACTTTCCTCAGGATAAATCACTGTCGTTAACAACTAAATCAATAGAAAAATGACATGTAATCCCATGGCCAGAGCTAGAATAAAGGTTATCAGAAGTTGCACGAACACACAGATCAACTAAGAAGAAGAAATGCTGAACACCATACAAGACGAAGAATAATTACTATGACAAAGGCAGTATGTGACCAGGTGATGAGGAATAATATTTCATGATATCGAGTACTGCAGACAAGTCCGAAGATATTGAGAAATTAACAAGCCTTTGAGTTTAACTGTCACCTGCAAACCAACACCATTAATACTGGAGTCAGTTTAATTCAGTAGAAAACAATGGATCCTGGTGTCTGGGTATTGTAGCGGTCTATTCCGTTGCCTACCAACACGGGGATCGTCAATTCGAATCCCTGTGTTACCTCCAGCTTGGTCGGGTATCCCTACAGACACAATTGGCTATGTCTGCGGGTGGGAAGCTGGATGTGGGTATATGTCGTGGTAGCTGCACTAGCGCCTCCTCTGGTCAGTCGGGGGGCCTGTCCATAGGGGAGGGGGAACTGTGGGGACTAGCGTGATCCTCCCACGTGCTACATCCCTCTGGTGAAAGTCCTCACTCTCAGGTGAAAAGAAAGGGCTGGCGACTCCACATGTATTGGAGGAGACATGTGGTAGTCTGCAGCCCCCCCCCCCCCCACACACACATACACACATTGGCAGAGGGGGTCGAGCAGCGACCAGGATGGCTCGGAAGGGTGGGGTAATTGGTGAAGTACAATCCGGAAGCGAAAAATGAGGGAGGGGAGGTGGAATCCCCAAAAAAAAAAACTGGATCCTGATTAATTAACTGGTTGTCATATGGGAGATACTGACGGTGTTCTGAAATAAACACACACACACACACACACACACACACACACACACACACACACACACACACACACACACGGTTAGAACCTGGTGCATACAGAAATACAAGCTCCAGTCAGGGCCGTGGTCCTTGGGCCCACAGGATGCAGCAGACCAAACTCCGTCAGCTGATCCAACACCAACTCTCCCAGCCAGATACCTTTGACACACCTCCCCGCACTCCACACGACGACACTAAAAACACGGTCAAGGCTAGATGAGGCTGCTGAGAGGACCACCCTCAGTGTTATTGAAACTGCCAGTGTGCATGGGCTAGCAGTTAGGTTAGCCTGCCTCTGCTTCCGCATCCTGTCAGACCCTCCTCGGTGTTACCTCTTCAGGCACAGCTCCAGGCAGGGCCATGATCCCTGGGCCCACAGGACGCAGCAGACCAAGCTCTCCCAGCTGATCTAGCACCAGCTCTCCCAGACATCAAACGAAGACAAACTTAGACGCAGACGTGGAAAAAGACACTGCCACTGCATGGACGGTACTGGGTGAGGCAGCTGCAAACGTGAATTTGCGCCGCCATTTTCCCACATCGGAGGTGGAAAATTAGTAAAGTGACATTGTGTGCATTCAACTAACATGAGGACCCTTTGTGGGGAAATAGAGAATGGTTTATTGGTGCCATTCATGTCATTCAGCATTTTTGTCATGGATATCCCCCTTTCCATTTTTCAATTTAAGTGTTTGTCTAACCTGACCAAGCCTGCTATTCAATAAGCAGCACCAGGTTTTGGAGTTGCTTCAGATGTCGACTGTCAGTAGAGAAACTAAAATTGGTTTTATGTTCCTATAATCCCTGGACTGTGTAGGCCTACAATGGACCCATGTTCTGACCCCCAGAGGTGAGTAACATGAAAAATGACAAGTCACCGTCTCCTCGTAAAGGTTTTATTTAATTTGAAATGCCCTTTCATCATGCATGTCAAGAAGCCTCCACAGACGCCGCAGCCATGGAGCCTTCATGGAGGATGCCCGACTCTTCAATATCTGTATATTTTGCAGTGTTTCATGATTTATATAATCTTTAAGCTTAGCTTGTTTTGCTATAACCTCTGTGTTAATTGTATGTATTCTGCCCTATTTAGCTCAGTGTGTAATTATTTAGTGTCTAATTCAGATGTTATTGTAAATCTGTTACTGCTTGGCTGCTCTGCCCCATTGACATTTGGGACATGTCTATCTGTCCTGGGAGAGGAATCCCTCATCTGATGCTCATCTTGAAGTTTCTCCAATTTATTTTTCCAGACAAAAGTTTTGTCTGTGGAGTTTTTCCTCATCAGAATCGGGGGTCTAAGGATAGGGGCTGTCATGCATTGTACATAATATAGTAGTGATTGTAAAGCCATATAGGACTACATATTGTGGTTAAGTGCTATACAAATTAATCTGACTTTCGAAAAAGAGAAAAATAAAGTGCAATGAATGAAAGAGAGGATGGAGAGGTGATTATTTTGAGTGATCAACACAACAAACCATCCATTATAATCTCCTGACATAGGCTCAATTAGTGATGGACCTACCAACTGCTAATAAAATGACATCCATCCATCCATCCATTCATTATCCAAACCGCTTATCTCTCTCTCAGGGTCGTAGGTATGCTGGAGCCTATTCCAGAGGTCATTGGGCGGCAGGTGGGGAGACACCCTGGACAGGCCGCCGGGCCAACACACACACACACACACACACACACACACACACACACACACACACACACACACACCTAGGGACAATTTAGTACGGCCGATTCACCTGACCTACATGTCATTGGACTGTGGGAGGAAACCCATGCAGACATGGGGAGAACATGCAAACCCCACACAGAGGACGACCCGGGATGACTCCCAAGGTTGGACTGCCCTGGGGCTCAAACCGAGGACCTTCTTGCTGTGAGGCGACCGCGCTAACCACTGCGCCACCGTGCCACCCAAAAGCAAGACAAAGCTTTCCAATATAGTTAAACTGGGTACAGTACAGTATATACAAAATGGTTGGATTTGTTGACAGTGTTAAGTGTTCATTTGAATGACAGCCTGTGAAAAGAAACTGTTTTTACATCTGGTTGTTTTGGGGTACAGTGCTCTGTAGTGCCTGCCAGAGGGGAGGAGTTGGAACAGACTGTGACCAGGGTGTGATGGGTCTGCAGTGATGTTGCCTGCCCATTTCCTGAGTCTGGAGGTGTATAAGTCCTGAATGGAGGGCAGGTGGGCACTAATGATTTTCTCTGCAGACTTTACTGTCCATTGTAGTCTGTTCCTGTCCCGTTTGGTAGCCAAACAGAACACATCAACATAAATACAGTTCAGCAATCAGCTCTGCAGACAGGAAGGCACAGCTTGATGCATTAGCCCATGTGTGAATCATTATATGTGTATTCATTTGGGGAATTGGTTGTCATTTACTGAAGACTGTGTGAAATAAATCCAGCAATAGGGCAAATGCATATCTGAGACAGGGGACCGAATTAAGTAATTGGCCCAAGTTGGTGCAGGTAGCTGGTATTATCAAGTAGACAGGGCTTTCTCAATGGTATACAACCATACAACCATAGTAATCCATCCATCCATCCATTATCTAAACCGCTTATCCTGCTCTCAGGGTCACTGCGATGCTGGAGCCTATTCCAGCAGTCATTGGGTGGCAGGTCGGGAGACACACTGGACAGGCCGCCAGGCCATCACAGGGCAACACACACACACACACACACACACACACACACACACACACACACACACACACACACACACACACACACACACACACACACACACACACACACACACACACACACATTCATACCTAGGGACAGTTTAGTGCAGCCAATTCACCTGACTTACATGTCTTTGGATTGTGGGAGGAAACCGGAGCCCCCGGAGGAAACCCATGCACGGAGAGAACATGCAAACTCCACACAGAGGACGGCCCAGGATGACCCACCAAGGTTGGACTACCCCGCGGCTTGACCCTAGGACCTTCTTGCTGTGAGGCGACCGCGCTAACCACTGCACCACTGTGCCGCCAACCATAGTAATTGTTTCATATATCTATTAATAGGTACAATGAATACAGATAAAAATGTATGATGTCAGGAATCCTGCACAGTTAAGAAACAAATCTGTGGCCTGCGTCCAGCTGTGAGGTCTTGGTCCTCTTGCAATCAGGGTAGAAATCTACTTCATCACTGGCCTCTCTGCTCCTTCTACCACAGACCGGTTCAGTGAGCTGTTGGGCCGGTCTGAATCACCTCGCTCTCTTGGGGTTAATATATATCACATAAGCTTTCAATGGACAAACCGTCAAGTCATTCGAACAACTTACACAGGAATTCAATTTACCAGCCCATGACTTTTACAAATTCCTACAACTAAGACATTACCTCCAGAAACATAAGGGATGGGACAATATTTGTAAGACACCATCCAAACTAGAGAAACTGTTAATGGCATATACAGAGGAAGAGACAAAAAAGGCCTCATATCAAAAATGTATAAAGCACTACAACATGAATCTGTATATAGTAATATGGATGTCAAAGGCAAATGGGAGTTGGAAACAAATATTATAATAGCAGCTGAGAAATGGGAGGAAACGTTGAAAGCAGGACATAAACTAACCAACAGCCCAGCATGGAGGGAATTTGACTAATACATCTGAACTACGCTGGAGGGGGTGTGGATAGGTGGGGGACGTCACACATATGTTCTGGGATTGCCCAGAGCTCCTGGATTTCTGGAACAATGTCCAAAGGGAGATTAAAAGGGGTTTGGGTATACATTTTAGTTTCAGCACTTTTTATATTGGGTATACTTCCTGATAATATGACAGATAGAGCCTTAAATTCTTTACTGAGCATTCTGCTTTTGATAGCAAAAACAGTGGTACCGGTTTCCTGGTTGAAGCCGCAGCCCCCCAGTATAACGCAATGGAGAGGAGGGGAAAACATGTCTTCATCATGGAGAACCCCCCGCCAGATTACAGCCGACAACAGACAGGTTTGCTGAAAGGCGGTCACCATCAGGGCCAGAACTTTAGTCTCCTCTTTTTTATTATTATTCTTACTTCTATTTATTTCATTGTATTGATTTTTAATTTGTATTTTTAGCCCTATTGCCCTTGTTTCTTGTTTCTTTTTCCTCAGGTGTAAGCATGTGCTGTACATATGTATGTAGTATGTAAATTATTGTTAAAACAAGTGTCCTTGTAAATGCATCTCCTTCAAGTTGTAAGTTCTTTGTGTTGTGTTGAATAAATATGTGTTGAATAAAAAAAATCAGTTAAAATAAAACTGCCTGGCTACTTTATCCTCCTCTCTTTCTACGATGCTCACCACGACAGGAGGTGGGAGGGAGTCGAGGTACGACCACAGCGGGTGCAGTGGCTGTGACGCTCTGAGGACCAGAACTACTGATGGGACCACTTGAAGGCCTAATGTAACCCCAACCTGTGAAAGACAAGAAAAGAGGATATTGATATATAACAATGGTATGGGAGTGGTGGGGAGGGACATTATGGGGGTGCATAATAGGATGTAGGGGTGATGAGGTTGATTTTCTGGTTCAGTTTCAAATTTTTGCCACCATGCTCAGAACTCCAAGCAGCATCCATGAGAAATGTGAAAGTGGACAAAGAGAGCGTCCTAAAAGTGAGTAAGTAAAACATGTTTGGCTCAAAATGTTCAAAACACATCGTTACAAAGTGCTTCACAAAATTGTAAAATTGATGCAATTCTACACACACACACACACACTGAAAAAAAGACAGTTTTCTTTTAGCTACAAATTCATAAATAGTTGGAAATTGTTACCACAGGGTGTCAGTGTTACACAATTGGTTTACTGCTCACTCTCTCCCTCTCTCTCTCTCTATCATTCTCTCCCCCTCTCCCTCTTTCTCTCTCGTTCTCTCTCACTCATTCTCTCTCACTCATTCTCTCTCTTTCTCTCTCCAATTCTCCATCTCCCACTCATTCTCTGTCATTCTCTCTCACACACACACACACACACACACACACACACACACACACACACACACACACACACACACACACACACACACACACACACACACAGACACACACACACACACACTGACCACGCATGCAGTTTTAAGGCTTGCTTTTATTTGGCTCGGAGTCCCCGCCTCCCATGCCTTCCTTATTAATAATATTACAGCGATTCAGTTCACTTCCAGTCACTGCCAAAGCTCCATCATCCTGTCCAGGAAACTCAAACCACCATGCACGTCCATTCTCATTTATCAGAGATTAGGGCAGGAAAACCCTTTTGTTGTCTCTCCCCCCGTCCTTGTGGTTTGTTTGATCTCTTGGCTTGGCCGTCAGCTGGTGGCCAGAACTATTTCGGGTGGGTGAGAGTTTGCTGACAGAGAGCCTGTTTACTGTTCTGAGTCATGAGAACTGGCTCTACTGCTCAACCAGTAGAGGGGAAAAAGGAGAGTATGCCATTTATTATGTAGTTAGAGAAGAAACAACACAATACCACTATTCTGGACCCCTGGGATGGGACAGTAATACAAAGAGGATACTATACACACCACACAGTCCAAACCAATGATGCACACAATTCATCACAATCCAACATACACATTGTTAGGTGAGGATGATGTATGAAATAACAACAAGCTGTTAAGTAAGGAAGATGTCTCAGTTAGGTGTAGCTATCATCAAGGATCAGTGTGAATAATGGTCTAGCTTTACTCTAAGTTGGGAAAGGAAGGAGGAAAAGGACGGAGTAAGAAAATGAGGGTGTGTGAAATCCTTTTTGTTTCGATACTCTAAGGTTCTCTCTATGTAAATCAATAAATCAAACAAATTTATTGATCATATTCAAGAAATATGTAAATAAACAAATCAATCAATTTTATTGATCACGAGTACCACATGTTTTCAGCCCATCGTTGCAAACCAACTGCCCTGGTTGTAACACAGTGGTGTTTTGCATCTGTCCTTACTGGTGATGTTTTGAATATACAGGTTCCTCTCAAACTGTGTTTACTTTCTCTCAGTTGGAACAAACAACCCCTGGATACTGACAAGTAATTGATGATTTATTACTCTGTACATAATTTGAAGTTTTAAAATCAACCAAATCTTTAAATTTTAGTGCTTTCAGTTTGATAAAAAGTGGATGTGTTGGTTCTCTGTAGGTGGTTTTATTTACAATTGGTATAGCTCTTTTTTGGAGGTTGAAGATTGGATCTGTGTTTGCTTTGTATGTATTCCCCCACATTTTCACACAGTAGGTAATGTATGGGACCTAAGGAACAGTACGATGTATATAGGGGAGATTGATTTAGTAGATCTTTGACTTTGTTCAGTATTGCAATTGATTTGGATATTTTAGCTTTAATATAATTTATATATGGTTTCCAACTTAATTTTGTTGTCTATTAATAGCCGGGAACTTTAATTTCAGATACTTTTTCGATTTCTACGTCATGTATCATGAGTTTCTTGTCTGAGTTAGCGGATCAATTCCAAAAGATTACAAATTTTGTTTTTCTTAAATTCAGTGTTAGTTTGGTTACATCAAACCAACTCTTCATCCTGCTCAGTTCCTTTTCAACTGTATCCAAACGTTGTTCCAGGTTGTCTCCACAGCAGAGTAAGTTTGTATCATCTGCAAATAGAATGGTTTTCAGGGTTTTTGACACTTAACATTTAGTGTTTATGTACAATATGAACAGGATTGGTCCCAAAACTGAGCCCTGCGGCACCCCCACACCTAACATTCACATATTGGTACCTATTCTGTAGGTAACTGAATAACCAGTATAGTGCTATCCCACTGATACCATATTTTTGTAGATTTTTTTTATCAATATCTCATAATCTATGGCGTCAAATGGTTTTTTTAAAGTCCAGAAATACCCCTACTGCATTTTTTCTATTCCCTTTTTAATTTCTCGTACTAATTCCCAGTGCAAATTAAGTTGTCCTGTTAGCTCTAAAACCATGTTGTTGTTCATTCAGTACATTATGTTTTGTGATAAAATCATCTATCCATCCATCCATTATCTAAGCCACTTATCTTAATCAGGGTCACGGGATGCTGGAGCCTATCCCAGCAGTCATTGGGCAGCAGGCAGGGAGACACCCTGGACAGGCTGACAGGCCATCACAGGGCTGACACAGTCACACCTAGGGACAATTTAATACAGAATATTCACCGGACCTATGTCTTTGGACTGTGGGAGGAAACCAGAGAACCCGGAGGAAACCCACGCAGAAACGGGGAGAACATGCAAACTCCACACAGAGGAAAACCCATGATGACCCCCAAGGTTGGACAAACTGGAGGTTCGAAACCAGGACTTTCTTGCTGTGAGGTGACCACAGTAACCATGGCGCCACTTTGCAACCTAAAATCATCTAGTCTTGCATAAAATATTTCCAGTATTTTAGAGAACTGTGGAAGCAGGGAAACAGGTCTGTCGTTTGAGAGTACATGTTTGTCTCCAGCTTTATATATCGGTATGTCCTTAGCCGTTTTCATTTTTCTTGGGAATACACGTCACAGATCACTATAGTGCCAATGTCCCCGTCTTACTGAAGGTGTGCTACATCACTTCATTTTCAGCCTTCACCTTGTTTAATCCAACCCATAAGACTGGCATCCTGAAATACATTTCCCTGCATCTAAAAGTGTTACAAAGTTTCCAAAGGAAAGTCCAACAAACTATTGTACCGACTACGGAGCACAGTGTATACACATCTTCACTGCTTCCTTTCCCTCTCCCTCTCTTTATGGAGATGAAAAGATCTTTCATGTTGTTTCCTCTTGTTGCATTATTTATTGGTGTGAGGCGCTTTATTAGCTGGTTTCATCTCAGATTTTGCTGGCTGTTTATTGGGGGGGAAGCCTTTGAAATGTGTTTCTGACTCCAAATAATCCTCTCTCTCTCTCTCTCTCTCTCTCTCTCTCTCTCTCTCTCTCTCTCTCTCTCTCTCTCTCTCTCTCTCTCTCTCTCTCTCTCTCTCTCTCTCTCTCTCTCTCTCTCTCAGTCACTCCAATAGTCTCCTCTCTCATGATGGCAAAAAATAATAAATTTTTTTCAAAGTGAGTTGTACTATGCTCTGAAGCCAAAATCCATTCAAAAGCTTTTTGTGTCCTAAGGTAGTCACATGGCTGACATGAAAGGACAAAGAAAGCTCTTCTTTGTCATGAAGTTTTATTTGCACTGTAAGTGCTGTATGGATGAACTTCAAGTGATTGGCTTGGAGATATTTGTGTATGGAGCATGGATGACAAATGAGTATTTTTTTTCGTCCCTGTATCGTTTGAGGAAGGCTTACTTGTTCCAGATTCAACCACTAGATGGCGTGGCTGCTCTTGACTGGGAGGAGGGACATACAGTGAGGCTATAAAATTTTAAAGGTTGCATGTAGTGAGTGGAGGAGAGACGAGACAAGAGGAAATTAGCAATTTTTTTAAATTTAATTATTAAAATCGTGCTTTAGATGGACAGCTTCGTTTTCAGGAAAACACAAAGATCTTCATGAGGCTAATGTGGATGTTTTGTTGGAAAATAAACTTTATGGAACATTCTTCGTTAGTAAAGCTTAAAATGCAGGTGTGTCGTATTAGCAGATGTTGCAATGGCGTACAGCTTCATCCTTATGTTTATCTGTAATGTACTCAAGGTAATTTCCTCAAAGAGTTGAGCAGGTTCAGAGTGAAAGAAAATGTGGTCGCTGATGCTAACTAACATTGACTGATACTGAAACCAGGCGTGTCGGTGGCGTTCAAAAGCATCAATATATATCCGCACATTTGAAAGTGGAGAATAAAGAAATTCTACTGTTATACGCTAAAACACCAGGTCTTACTGGAAAGACGTTTCCCTTAATGGTATTGGTGTATATTTCTGTCATTTCGCAATCAAAGTTGTCTCATTATGCCCTCCGGTTTCCTGATGCTAAAACCTTTTTCATGTATTGAGTAGCGCCCACTGGTGGTTATATTGCGGAAAGACGTTTACTAAAAAAATTAGCTCCCCGTGTGATTTTGGGAAGCAAAAGAAGCCTTGTAGAAGTTGTAAGGGTTAAGCAGTTCTCTAACATCAACAGATAAATGCAGGTGAAAAAATCTAAAAGTGTGACAAAATACTGTAAAGGCATCAAATTCTCCTTTTGCGGGTTAAGAGCTCAATGCACCAGCATGTTGCCTGGATCAAAGGGGCCATCCCATATGGGCAGAGTGGAAAATGAAGGTGAAACGAGAGTACAAAAGATGGTTGATATTTGCCAACATCTGGACAGTTGGTGTTGGTGGTAGGGGGAGAGACTTATGTAAACTTAATGGATCAGCGTTTTTCTCTCTCTTTTTCTCTCCTTGCTGTGGTCTCATGCATCTTTATCAGACAGCTCCAACAGCCCAATGGTGGATAAGCCACGCAGGTCAGATTTGGTTTGAGCTCGTCTTTTATTCATTCCATCTCTCCCAGTACCCACACCTCCACCATGGCCCGGTTTCTCCTGGCAGGTCTAATCTCTCTGCTTAATCGGCTGCAGACGTGAGGCTCTGCCATTCTCTGCAGGGCAGTGCAAGTGGGATGTGGCCAAGCTTTTCAAGTGAGTGTAAGAGGTACATGGTGCAGCTATGACAGTTACCACAGTCATTTTAGGGTCAATTTGAATATTTTCTTGACTTTGGGTTTTGAATTTGAAATTCGTTGAGTTCAGGCGATACCAGATTTAAAACCACCACAGGTTCGCCGTTAAGGAAAATGAGACTGATTATGGTATGGCCTGCCTTAATACAAAGCAGAGATCTCTGGAAGATCTGCTGGTGCCATGCCTCTTCACCATCATGTGTCCACTTTAATCCAACATCACACAAACACCACCACTTTGATTCGCTGAGGGAGGTTCCTTAACGTTTCTATGGGGAAGTCGACTCACAATAAACACACATAGACAGTTCAGTCGTTCACGTCAGCCCTGTAAAAAGGGAATAAATAAATGGAATCCACTTCAATAAGGGCTTTTGTTGAGAGGAAGCAGCTGGAGATGGCACTGGGCCCTTGTATTGTCTGCCAGCAGCTGCCTAAACAGACCATGGTGCCTGGCTGGCGTCTCCTGGAGAAGAGAGGGGGACACGTCACCCACATGAAAGGGACACGGTTTAGTCATAAAAACAATGTGATAGTCATGATGGGTCACTTTCTTGTGCCGTTTCCATCTACACAAAGTTGACCACATCTTAACATTTTTGATCACTGTTGCTCATGTCAATGCATGGTCTTCTTAGAGGCCTTCAAGCAGTGATGTCCGACTGTGCTACCTAAGGTCTCTCTCTGGCAGCAGGATTTCTTTCTTACCAAACATCAAATATCCTACATATATAGTCCTTATGAATGACCTTCACCGCTTAACACAAGTATAGACTGATGTGTTGCAATAGAAAGCTGTTTAGATCTTGCCATTTCTTTGCAAAAAAAACACAAAAATGAAAAGAACTACAGAATTACTTAGGAATGATGATATACCCCCACCTATTTTATACCCTAGTTGTTATGTCAGTTCACATTAGTGGCTACCTTTCAGGCATTTAAATTGCCTTTGGGCAAAATTTTCAATATGTACTTTTAACAATATTTTGAGGAAAAAAAACGGTCAAGTCATTATTGAGGCAAAAGTTACTCTATAAACTAAGGAACACACTTTGATGAACATGAGTGTTGTATAAATATATCCAAAGTATACGGAAATAAGTGTTTTATGTTAACAAAACCTTTGCAGGCATTTCTCTTAATTGACTGAAAAGTAATAGAGAAAATCATATATATTTAAAGAGCTTTTTTTCTTTCTTTATGGAAACCATCAATGGTGTTGATAAAAGTGCTCTTAATATATGTGTGTGTGTGTGTGTGTGTGTGTGTGTGTGTGTGTGTGTGTGTGTGTGTGTGTGTGTGTGTGTGTGTGTGTAATATTGTTTGGGTTTTTTTCCCCGTAAACCGTCAATGGTGTTGATAAAAGTGCTCAACATATTTAAATATATGTAGGTAGCGAGTCGACTGGTTGACATATAGTCGCCCGGGTTCGCGTCCTCGCTGTGACGGTTCCCGGCTGCCCCCTGAATTCGCTACATTGGTATCAGAAGTGGGTTGGTGAGACCGTGAGGCCACCTGAAGCGCGTGCGCCCAGAGGCATGAGGGAGCTGATATGCTGAAGCGCGTCCCGCGCTTCCCGACAGAGGGGGGTAGTGTAACGACCACGGATGAACAGACTCGCCAGCCCTTGGCTAACGGGTCGGAGCCTTTAGTCGACTGGTTAACGTAGTTGCCCGTGGTGCGAGAAACCCGGGTTCGCGTCCCGGCTGCGGCGGTTCTCAGCTGCTCCTTGATATATATATTATTATTATCTCATCTTAAGCCGCTTTTCCGGGGTCGGGTCGCGGTGGCAGCAAGCTAAGTACGCCACTCCAGACGCCCCTCTCTCCAGTAACGCCCTCCAGCTCCTCCTGGGGGATCCCAAGGCGTTCCCAGGCATGGAGTCCCTCCAGCGAGTTCTGGGTCTACCCCGGGGTCTCCTCCCAGTTGGCCGTGCCTGGTAAACCTCCAAAGGAAGGCGCCCAGGAGGCATCCTGATCAGATGCCCGAACCATCTCAACTGGATCCTTTCGATGCGAAGGAGCAGCGGCTCTACTCCAAGCTCCCTCCGGATGTCCAAACTCCTAGCCCTATCTCTAAGGCTGAGCCCAGACACCCTACGGAGGAAATTCCTTTCAGTTGCTTGTATCCGCAATCCCCCCCCCCCCCTTTCGGTCACTACCCGCAGCTCATGACCATAGGCTAGGGTTAGAACGAAGATTGACTGGTAAATTGAGAGCTTTGCCTTCCGGCTAGGCTCCCTCTTCACCACAACGGTCCGGTACAACGTCCACATCACTGTTGATACTGCACCAATCCGCCTGTCAATCTCCTGCTCCATCCTACCCTCACTCGTGAACAAGACCCCGAGATACTTGAACTCCTTCACTTGAGGCAACAACTCATCCCCAACTTCGAGGGAGCAACCCACCCATTTTCCGGTAGAAAACGATGGCCTCAGATTTGGAGGTGCTGACTCTCATCCCAGCCATTTCACTCTCAGCTGCAAACCGCCCCACTACGCGCTGGAGGTCGCTTTCTGGTGAAGCCAACAAAGCCACATCATCTGCGAAGAGCAGAGATGCAATTCTGAGGTTTCCAAAACGGACACACTCCTCACCCTGGCTGCGCCTTGAGATCCTGTCCATGAATATCACAAACAGAATCGCAGACAAGGGACAACCTTGGTGGAGTCTGACACCCACCAAAAACGTGTTTGACTTTGTGCCAAGAATGCAGACACAGCTCTCACGTTGGTTATACAAGGACCAGATGGCTTGTAGCAACTGCCATGGTACCCCATACTCCCGCAGTACTCCCCACAGAGTGCCCCGGGGTACACGGCCATGAGCCTTCTCCAAGTCCACAAAACACATGTAGGCTGGCTGGTCAAACTCCCATGCCCCCCTCAGCACTTCTGCAAGGGTAAAGAATTGGCCCATTGTTCCACGGCCAGAATGGAATCCGCATTGTTCCTCCTGGATCTGAGGTTCGACAATCGGTCGGAGCCTCCTTTCAAGCACCCTAGAGTAAACTTTCCCAGGGAGGCTGAGCAGCAATGTGATGCCCTGATAATTGAAGCACACCCTCCGGTCCCCTTTTTGAATATGGGAACCACCACCCCAGTCTGCCACTCCACAGGTACTGTCCCCAACCTCCACGCAACACTGAAGAGGCGTGTCAGTGTCAACCAAGACAGTCCAACAATGCCCAGAGCCTTCAGAGTCTCAGGGCGAATCTCATCCACACCCGGCGCCTTGCCACTGAGGAGCTTTTTAACTACCTCAGAGACCGCTGCCAGGGATATGGGTGGGGCTTCCCCTGAGTCTTCACACTCTACCTCCTCCACTGAGGACTTGTTAGTCAGGTTCAGGAGCTCCTCAAAGTGTTCTTTCTACCGCTCGACAATATTCCCAGTTCGGGTCAACAGTTCCCCTCCCTGGCTGAACACAGACTGAGTCAAGCCCTGCTTCCCCTTCCTGAGTTGTCGGATGGTTTGCAAGAACTTCCTTGTGGCCAACCAAAAGTCCTCCTCCATAGCCTCGCCGAACTCCTCCCACACCTGAGTTTTTGCTTTTGCGACCGCCAAAGCGGCAGCCCTTCTGGCCTCCCGGTACCTGTCTGCTGCTTAAGGAGATCCCTGAGCCAACTAAGTCTAACAGGCCTCCTTCTTCAGCCTGACGGCTTCCCTCATCACCGGTGTTCACCAGCGAGTTCTTGGGTTGCCGCCTCAACAGGCACATATATACCCTGCTCAAAAAAATAAAGGGAACACCTAAAAAACACAATATAGACCTCGATGAATGAAATATTCCAGCTGAAAATCTTTATTTATTAGACAGAGGAATGTGTTTAGAGCAAAATAACCTAAGAATGATCAATGGAAATCAAAATCATTAGCCCATTAAGGTCTGGATTCAGAATCATACTCAAAATCAAAGTGGAAAATGAGAACATAGGCTGATCCAACTTCTGTGGAAATTCTTCAAGACGATTCAAAATGAGGCTCAATAGTGTGTGTGGCCTCCACGTGCCTGTATGCACTCCCTACAACGTCTGGGCATGCTCCTGATGAGACGACGGATGGTCTCCTGAGGGATCTCCTCCCAGACCTGGATCAGGGCATCGGTCAACTCCTGGACAGTCTGTGGTGCGACATCGCGTTGGCGGATGGTACGAGACATGATGTCCCAGAGGTGCTCGATTGGATTCAGGTCTGGGGAACGTGCAGGCCAGTCCATAGCATCAATGCCCTCGACATACAGGAACTGCTGACACACTCTGGCCACATGAGTACGAGCATTGTCATGCATGAGCAGGAACCCAGGGCCCACTGCACCAGCATATGGTCTGACAATGGGTCTGAGGATCTCATCCCGGTACCTAATGGCAGTCATGGTACCTCTGGCTAGCACGTAGAGGTCTGTGCGGCCCTCCAAGGATATGCCTCCCCAGACCATCACTGACCCACCGCCAAACCGGTCATGCTGGAGGATGTTGCAGGCAGCAGAACGTTCTCCACAGCGTCTCCAGACTCTCTCACGTCTGTCACATGTGTTCAGTGTGAACCTGCTCTCATCTGTGAAGAGCACAGGGCGCCAATGGCGAATCTGCCAACCAAGATGTTCTCTGGCAAAGGTCAATCGGGCTGCACGGTGTTGGGCTGTGAGCACAGGCCCCAATTGTGGATGTCGGGCCCTCATACCATCCTCATGCATTCTGTTTCTCACTGTTTGAGCAGAAACCTGCACATTAGTGGCCTGTTGAAGGTCGTTTTGTAGGGCTCCGGCAGTGCTCCTCCAGTTCCTCCTTGCACAAAGGACCAGATAGCGGTCCTGCTGCGGGGTTGTTGTCCTCCTGCGGCCCCCTCCACGTCTCCTGGTGTACTGGCCTGTCTCCTGGTACCTCCTCCATGCTCTGGACACTGTGCTGGGAGACACATCAAATCTTCTTGCCACAGCACGCATTGATGTGCCATCCTGGATGAGCTGCACTACCTGAGCAACTTCTGTAGGTTGCAGATACCGCCTCATGCCACCTCTAGTGGTGAGGGCACTAGCAAAAGGAAAAACTAACCAAAGATCGGCCAGAAAAGATGAGGACAGGCAAATGGTCTGTGGCCACCACCTGCAAATCCATTCCTTTTATAGGGGTTGTCTTGCAAATTGTCTAATTTCCACCAGGTGGAAATTAGACAATTTACCAACAGGTGAAATTGATTCACAAATCAGTGTTGCTTCCTAACTGGACAGGTTAATATCTCAAAAGTGTGATTGACTTGGAGCTACATTGCATTGCTTATGTGTTCCCTTTATTTTTTTGAGCATTGTATATACACACACACACACACACACACACACACACACACACACACACACACACACACACACACACACACACACACACACACACACACACGTATATATGTACACTACCGTTCAAAAGTTTGGGATCACCCAAACAATTTCGTGTTTTCCATGAAAAGTCACACTTATTCACCACCATATGTTGTGAAATGAATAGAAAATAGAGTCAAGACATTGACAAGGTTAGAAATAATGATTTGTATTTGAAATAAGATTTTTTTTACATCAAACTTTGCTTTCGTCAAAGAATCCTCCATTTGCAGCAATTACAGCATTGCAGACCTTTGGCATTCTAGCTGTTAATTTGTTGAGGTAATCTGGAGAAATTGCACCCCACGCTTCCAGAAGCAGCTCCCACAAGTTGGATTGGTTGGATGGGCACTTCTTTGAGCGGATTGAGTTTCTGGAGCATCACATTTGTGGGGTCAATTAAACGCTCAAAATGGCCAGAAAAAGAGAACTTTCATCTGAAACTCGACAGTCTATTCTTGTTCTTAGAAATGAAGGCTATTCCATGCGAGAAATTGCTAAGAAATTGAAGATTTCCTACACCGGTGTGTACTACTCCCTTCAGAGGACAGCACAAACAGGCTCTAACAGGTACTATTTAATGAAGATGCCAGTTGGGGACCTGTGAGGCGTCTGTTCCTCAAACTAGAGACTCTAATGTACTTATCTTCTTGCTCAGTTGTGCAACGCGGCCTCCCACTTCTTTTTCTACTCTGGTTAGAGCCTGTTTGTGCTGTCCTCTGAAGGGAGTAGTACACACCGGTGTAGGAAATCTTCAATTTATTAGCAATTTCTCGCATGGAATAGCCTTCATTTCTAAGAACAAGAATAGACTGTCGAGTTTCAGATGAAAGTTCTCTTTTTCTGGCCATTTTGAGCGTTTAATTGACCCCACAAATGTGATGCTCCAGAAACTCAATCTGCTCAAAGAAGTGCCCATCCAACCAATCCAACTTGTGGGAGCTGCTTCTGGAAGCGTGGGGTGCAATTTCTCCAGATTACCTCAACAAATTAACAGCTAGAATGCCAAAGGTCTGCACTGCTGTAATTGCTGCAAATGGAGGATTCTTTGACGAAAGCAAAGTTTGATGTAAAAAAAATCTTATTTCAAATACAAATCATTATTTCTAACCTTGTCAATGTCTTGACTCTATTTTCTATTCATTTCACAACATATGGTGGTGAATAAGTGTGACTTTTCATGGAAAACACAAAATTGTTTGGGTGATCCCAAACTTTTGAACGGTAGTGTATATGTATGTATATGTGTATATATATATATATATGTGTGTGTGTGTGTGTGTATATATATATATATATATATATATATATATATATACATAGATAGAGAGAGAGAGAGAGAGAGAGAGAGAGAGAGAGAGAGAGCTTTTTTTTTTCGAAACTGTCAATGGTGTTCAGTGCTCCCATCAGCTGATGAGTGTGAGACGCACGAAACAGGCCTGTACTGCTATGCATTAAACTCTTTTTTCCTGTATCCGTGTTGATATGTGTATATGTGTATATATATATATATATATATACACACACACACACACACACACACACACACACACACACATATATATATATATATACACTACCGTTCAAAAGTTTGGGATCACCCAAACAATTTTGTGTTTTCCATGAAAAGTCACACTTATTCACCACCATATGTTGTGAAATGAATAGAAAATAGAGTCAAGACATTGACAAGGTTAGAAATAATGATTTGTATTTGAAATAAGATTTTTTTTTACATCAAACTTTGCTTTCGTCAAAGAATCCTCCATTTGCAGCAATTACAGCACTGCAGACCCTTGGCATTCTAGCTGTTAATTTGTTGAGGTAATCTGGAGAAATTGCACCCCACGCTTCCAGAAGCAGCTCCCACAAGTTGGATTGGTTGGATGGGCACTTCTTGCATACCATACGGTCAAGCTGCTCCCACAACAGCTCAATGGGGTTCAGATCTGGTGACTGCGCTGGCCACTCCATTACCGATAGAATACCAGCTGCCTGCTTCTGCTCTAAATAGTTCTTGCACAATTTGGAGGTGTGTTTAGGGTCATTGTCCTGTTGTAGGATGAAATTGGCTCCAATCAAGCGCTGTCCACTGGGTATGGCATGGCGTTGCAAAATGGAGTGATAGCCTTCCTTATTCAGAAACCCTTTTACCCTGTACAAATCTCCCACCTTACCAGCACCAAAGCAACCCCAGACCATCACATTACCTCCACCATGCTTAACAGATGGCGTCAGGCATTCTTCCAGCATCTTTTCATTTGTTCTGCGTCTCACAAACGTTCTTCTTTGTGATCCAAACACCTCAAACTTGGATTCATCCGTCCACAACACTTTTTTCCAGTCTTCCTCTGTCCAATGTCTGTGTTCTTTTGCCCATCTTAATCTTTTTCTTTTATTGGTCAGTCTCAGATATGGCTTTTTCTTTGCCACTCTGCCCTGAAGCCCAGAATCCCGCAGCCACCTCTTCACTGTAGATGTTGACACTGGTGTTTTGCGGGTACTATTCAATGAAGATGCCAGTTGGGGACCTGTGAGGCGTCTGTTTCTCAAACTAGAGACTCTAATGTACTTATCTTCTTGCTCAGTTGTGCAACGCGGCCTCCCACTTCTTTTTCTACTCTGGTTAGAGCCTGTTTGTGCTGTCCTCTGAAGGGAGTAGTACACACCGGTGTAGGAAATCTTCAATTTCTTAGCAATTTCTCGCATGGAATAGCCTTCATTTCTAAGAGCAAGAATAGACTGTCGAGTTTCAGATGAAAGTTCTCTTTTTCTGGCCATTTTGAGCGTTTAATTGACCCCACAAATGTGATGCTCCAGAAACTCAATCTGCTCAAAGGAAGGTCAGTTTTGTAGCTTCTGTAACGAGCTAAACTGTTCTCAGATGTGTGAACATGATTGCACAAGGGTTTTCTAATCATCAATTAGCCTTCTGAGCCAATGAGCAAACACATTGTACCATTAGAACACTGGAGTGATAGTTGCTTGAAATGGGCCTCTATACACCTATGTAGATATTGCACCAAAAACCAGACATTTGCAGCTAGAATAGTCATTTACCACATTAGCAATGTATAGAGTGTATTTCTTTAAAGTTAAGACTAGTTTAAAGTTATCTTCATTGAAAAGTACAGTGCTTTTCCTTCAAAAATATGGACATTTCAATGTGATCCCAAACTTTTGAACGGTAGTGTATATATATATACCGCCCATATATATATATATATATATATATATATAATAAATACATATATATATAAACATATATATATATATATGGGCGGTACGGTGGCGCAGTGTCAAGAAGGTCCTGGGTTCAAGCCCCTTGGGGGTCGTCCTCTGTGTGGAGTTTGCATGTTCTCCCTGCGTCTGCGTGAGTTTCTTCCACGGGGTCCGGTTTCCTCCCACAGTCCAAAGACATGTAGGTGAGGTGAATCAGCCATACTAAATTGTCCCTAGGTATGAATGTGTGTGTGTGTGTGTGTGTGTGTGTGTGTGTGTGTGTGTGTGTGTGTGTGTGTGTGTGTGTGTGTGTGTGTGTGGCAGCCCTGTGTGATGGTCTAGCAGCCTGTCCAGTGTGTCTCCCCGCCTGCCGCCCAATGACTGCTGGGATAGGCTCCAGCATCACGACCCTGAGAGCAGGATAAGTGGGTTTATACTATATGTGCTATATATAGTGTATATATAGGACATATTTGTTTAACAAAAAACAAAATACCAAATTGCTTTGAGTCAAATGATGGTGGAAACTGCACGATTCTAAAAGATTTGTTTTCTCTAGCTGCCTTCAAAAACATTCACTTTGCTCTCAGAACTTAACGTTTGGTGCTCTTTATTCCACAATATGGTATTTCTCTCTCCCTTGCTCTGTTTCAATATGGTGTTTTTGCGCTATGTTCTGTCTCTCCTTCAGATGTGGTTTAGGCTGTTTACAAATCCAACTTTAGGAAATAAGTGTCCAAGTCCCTTTAGTCTGGGATTAGTCAGAAAGAGAGCGGGATAAGGGAAAGGAAGAAAGAGGAGGGAGGTAGAGAGACATCACAGTACACAGGGGCTTTTTTTCCCATCTGCTGAGGACAAACTTGAAAGGATTAGTGGAAAATGTAAAAGTGTTTACCAAGTAATAAAAGTACATGTTATTTGTTGTCGGCTACAAAGTGGGATCAATGGAGCTTCAAAGGACATCTGGTCAGTGTTGCGACATCACCAGATCCTGACAGGGAAAGGTGCGGCCAAATAGTTGTATGGAATATTTACAGGAACAGAGAATAAGCAAGAGTGCATGGGATGGATGAGTTCATAGCCAGTTGGCAATAGATATAAGAAATAGACAAGGCAACAATCTTAGAACTAATAGAGCATTATAAAGTTACAAAGTAAAACCAGACATTTTCACTGGATACTTGTGCAGATGTTAGTTGTTTGGAGTGCAGAGATAGATTGCCTTTGTGCTCAATTCACACATCTCTTGGGAGGCGCACAACTGGTATTAGATATCAACCTAAGTGTTACATTCTCCAGAAGATGTACATTTTATTGGAGGGTTAACAGAAAGAAGAGGAGGGTTGAAATCCTGCAGGATCTTCGATGTTATCGTTTTTATTCTATTTTCCTCTTCTTCCATTTATTACAAGTGCTACTCCTCCTAGAGTGTCATGCTAGACCCACAAAGGTTTCCCAGCTTGGAGGCCTCTATCTAAGTTCACTGCGTTACTTATACACACTCAGCTATTACCTCGCTCTATCCCTCCATTTTACTTTTTCACTCAAATTTTACCATGGATTTTACATTACACTGACTTCTTAACTGGCCCTGATGACAGGTTTCAAACCAGAGAGCCAAACTTGCTGTGACGCTCCAAGTCCCAGCCCAGAAGCACACTCCTTACCTTAACCAGACTAACCCACTCAAATCTTTTCATTTCATCCCTCACTTTTCAGCCTCTCCCCCTTACATTAATTACTCAAAGTGCTCTTATGCCTACATTTTTTTTAAACTCGTTTCCAAACTTTGTGAAGTTGTGCTCCCTCATTTACTCTTGCATGCATTTAAGGACGTTTTGGCCCCTTTGCTTCCTTTTATTCATCCCTCCATCACTTACTGATATACATTAAAAAAAAATTTTTATTGGCAAGTATCTAATAAACACCTTGCCAACACTTTTAGCGAGCTCACACACTTTTTACAGGAAATTTTTTTTTCTATCTTTATCATTATTATTTCCTAAACTTTAGCCTATGACTTGTCCTTTGTACTTTAACATAACAAGCTTTACACTGGGCAACGATTTTAGGAGCTGTACAGAATTATTCTGATGTTGGAATTCCAGTTACATTGTAGAATATTTAACTTTTATTTAAAATATTTGCTTTATGTTTTGAAGAAAAAAAATTCTGCAGATCTTGATTTAATTGATCTGAACCTTAATCTGACTTAATTGACTAATGACTATTGCAAACTGTTCTCTTCTCTCACGTATTTTCTCTCTCTGAATTATGTCTTCTCCTTTCTCTTTTTCTGTGTGAATGGTGCAAGTCTCCCTTGTGTGCATGTGCAGTCGGTTCTCCTCCCAGGTGTCCGTGGTGATGGTGGATGCTGCCTGGCATTCCCCTCATCACATTTTCTTTTTATATATCTTATAAATCCAGAAATTTTTTTACATGATGATGTTGGTTGCGTGACTTGGTTCCTGGACTGTTCCGGTGGCATCTGGACACTGCTTGGCATCCTGCGCATCATATTCTTCATGAATTTTGTAAGTCCATTATAATTCTGTTCATCCTCTTTCAGTGTTGTATTGTGTAAATTGTGTAAACACAAAATTCATTGCACGTTGTTCATCTTGGGAGAGAGATCCCTCCTCTGTTGCTCTCCCTGAGGTTTCTTCCTATTTTTTCTCCCTGTTAAAGGTTTTTGTTTAGGGAGTTGTTCCTTATCCGATGAGAGGGTCTAAGGACAGGATGTTGTGTTACTGTTAAGCCCACTGAGGCACATTTGTAATTTGTGATATTGGGCTATACAAATAAAACTTACTTGACTTGCCTTGACCTGAAAGTGTGACAGGTGTATCGGAGGAAGGTGCAACTCTTCGCTTCCAGTGTGGGAAGATGGCCACACAAATTCACGTTTGCAGTAGCCTCACCCAAGATGGCAGAGTGAATTCATGTTTGCGGTGGCCTCACCCAGTACCGTTCATGCTGTGTCTTTGTCCATGTCTGCGTCTAGGTTTGTCTTCATTTGATGGCTGGGACAGCTGGTGCTGGATTGGCTGGGTGAGCTTGGTCTGCTGCGTCCTGTGGGCTGAGGGACCACGGCTCTGCCCGGAGCTGCGTCCGAGGAGGAAACACCAAGGGTGGTCTGACAGGACGCGGAAGTGGGGCAGGCTAAGCTAACTGCTAGCTCATGTAGACCAGCAGTTCTGATAACACCGAGGGCGGTCTGGCGGCACCCTTGCCTGGTGTTGACTGTGGTGTTTTTGGTGTCATCGTGTGGAGTACGAGGAGGTGTGTCGAAGGTTTCTGGCTGGGAGAGCTGGTGTTGGGTCAGCTGAGGGAGCCTGGTCTGCTGTACCTGGTGGGCCCAAGGACCATGGCCCCTACCTGGACCTGTGCCCAAAGAGGAAACACCGAGGGCGGTCTGACAGGATGTGGAAGCGGGGCAGGCTAAGCTAACTGCTAGCAAATGCAGACCGGCAGTTCCGACTGTGACCCTGGCGTTCATTCCCTTGGACAGCGATTTTCTTTGTTCAGTTTGGATATGTGTGTTAGTTTGGATAGATGTGTTAGTTTGGATAAGTGTTTTTGTCTTTGTGCTGCACTGGGCTGGGGGAAATGATATTTCATTTCGTTTCATCTGCACAGATGCATTGAATGAAATAACAAATAAATGTTCCCGATTCCTGATTCCAGAACTTGAAAACAATGAGAAGAACTCCCGCACACTGTCTCACTTACTGCTGAATTATCTATTACAGATTACAACATCAGGTTTATGGGAAGTGTCACAGCACTTACATATACACACAGGAGCTGCCTCAATCATCCAATCAGAGGACTGCAGAGATTGGTTTGACTGATGAGCACCTTGAACTTATCAAAGCATGTGTCACCAGACAGACAACAACATTAAAAAGATATGAAAGATAAAAAAATGACACAATGTAACGATGCCAATAAACCTTAAGCAACACCCATGTAACCTCTTAGCTCTAAAGGTCAAGATATAGAAATGAACAAGTGAATTAAGAACAAACATACTAATTGTTGTATATTTACACCATACATGTGTTGCGAAAATGTTAAGTAAAGAGGAAGTTAAACTCAGCAGGTTCAAATAAAAGGTTGTCTTTTTATTTAACATTAACCACCATTAACATCGGCCCTAGTCTCTGAAAACCCCTGAGCCACACCCCCAAGCTCTCTCTTTTATGCAACTAGCATAACCAATAATCGACGAGGTCACCAATCATGAACAGCTTGGGCAACATGAATCAATCAAGATTGTCAACCCATCCTGTATTGAGACACCACAGCTCCTCCCCTATAAATCCATAGTTACACGTTTGTTTGTTTTGTTTTTTGTTTTTTTGACAATCAGACAGCTGCATCTCACAGTCACAAATTCAGTCTTTCGGGAGGGCGTCTTTTTCTCACTGGATGAGTGTTCAGTTCAACAACCTGAAGTGGCGGTGCTCTTGATTCTTCCTCTACATTATGTGGCACAGAGTGTTGTTCCAACCCAATGTCTGCACTCCAGTCATCATAGTCCCAACATGTTTCTAAGGAGAGTCTTCTCCCTGTGTCAGCCGATTTTGAGTTCCCTTGATACCCAGCATTTGATTTACATGTATTTTCGCACAATTTCCTTTCACTTCAACTCTAAGTTACTGGACCCAACACTGTTACTCCATTCAACCATTTCTCCCCTCCCCTATAATTCTAGTTCTTGGTAACTATAGCAACCACAACCACTACTGGCGTCACCCCTTTTTTTTCCAAAAGAAAGACCCCCCCCCCTTCACACAGTACAACAATAACACCACAGAACACCAGGCAACATCACAGCTCAGGCTATATAACTAGACTTGTAAGGTAAGACAAAACATTATCACCAGTACACACAAACAACTGGCCTAAAGTTCAAAGTCCTCTAAATGCCGCGGCAAGCGCAGGCGACACTCCGAGCGTCGAGTTGCAGCATCAGGTGCAAGAGCAGGCACACACTCGCCAGGGGAGCTCCCCCAGGCTCGACCTCGACGGGAGGAACAGCCTCATCCCCCAGCCTCATATCGTTATCACAAGGCAGGCAAGGTGCAGGTGGGGGCTCGGCAATGGCTGGCGGTATGCCAGGGCAGTGCGGGGCAGGGTTGACCAAGTCCTCATCAGACACGAAATCATCCGCGAGGGGTTCAGAGGCTGTAGAGGGACCTTCCACTTTGTAGCAGTCACCCAGCCTGACCCTGTAGGAGGTGCGACGGAGTTGAGACCCCGTGAACGTCTGGATATTGCACCATGAACCATCCACGCTTGTGACGAGGTACCTGTCACGGGCCTTTGACTTATTCCAGTCACCATACCGGTACACCAGTTCACCAGGTCGAATGGCGGGAGGCACGGCCACATGACCAGAGGGCACCTTTGACTTCATGCTGTACGGATGGTTGGTGACACGCTCCGAGTGTTGTTTCAAGATGAGGTCCTGGTTGACCACAGGCAACTGCCTATGGGAGAACTGGTCATGCTGAAGCAGCATTCCACGGACAGACAATCCACGCGACCTAACACGACTGTTCAGGTTGGCCGTAGTGACAGAGGGTAACAGGGGAGTAACAGCCCTATAGTTAGGCTCGAGATGAAGAATCTCCCCCTGAATCTCTTGAACAGCCTTCTCTGCCACTGGGTTCTTATTGACATTCTTGGCGTTGCCCACCTCAACAACTAGTTTGTGCATAGCGAGGGCCCCATCCCCTGCCAATGCAGCAAAACCAGGGGCAGGGTCAGTCCTGATCACAGCAAAGGGGCCGTTGGGAGGGCACAGACCCATACATAAGCGGGTTAAAGCGTCCCTGAGAGTGTCTCTGCGCTCGTCGTCGATGAGACAAGACAGCGTGAAAGACGTAACACACTCCCGGACAATCAGAATGAACTGGCGGTCCCGCCTGAACACATCAGCCACGAAAGAAGACCCGACGACTTCCGGAGGGTCACTTGTAGACTGGTCAGATACGAATGCAGGGGCTTTCTTCAGAGCTGCACACTGGTGGCAGCCGCCGGAGACATGTTGCACAGCAGAGTCCATATCCAACGCGCAGAAGTAGCGTTGCACACCTGTCTTCAAATGGGTGCCGGTGGGGTGATCGAGCTTGATATGGAGAGAGGTCAGTAGGCCATCAAGGACAGACCGAGGCACAACGATGCAGTCCGTTGAGGCTGCGAGGGGTGTGTGCCGGTGAACAACTAGGAGGCCGTCCTTAGACACTGTGGTGACGTTCAGGTAACATTTCACATCACGAATGTTAGTCAGCTTCTTGGATGGACGCGTACCCTGATGGAGGTGAGCGCGGGTCCATCTGAGGTCAGAGCATCCTGCCTGTATGGCAAGCCAGGCCGACCTGTTGGTGAAGGGCAGAGGTAGGACAGGTCCCATGTTCACCCTGGCCTGGAACGGACCCACAGCGTCGTTATATTCTTCAAAGTGGGGATCAAACACTACATCAAACTCTCTATGCAGGGCGCGGAACTCATCTCTGATGTCAGCAGGCATGATGTTATCTGGGTCCAAAGCGACAAGGTCAGAGGACAAGGCTGACATGGTCGTTGGGGCCAGTTTGGGGGGATCAGCTGGCACGGTGGCGTCACTGAGTGACGGGACATATGTAGCGCGGACACGGCATAGGTGGTGGCTTTTCTGGACCAGCCGCGACTCGCCAGTGAGATTTGGAATACGGTCCCGGACACACCCTGTAGCAAAGTTGGGCCAGGCCACTGCTGTGTGTCAGACTGGTCACATGAGACATCGACGTGTGGTTCAACAGCCAGCTCACTGTCCACATTGCACAGCTCAGGAGGCAGCTCGAGCTCGATGTACTCCCCTGGCCACACAGTAGATTTATCCGGAGCGCGGAGCACGTGCGTGCGCCGTACGGCATGCCTGTCCATCGGTGTTTGGAGGGTGCCGTAGCAGTATATATCCTCGCTCAAGCAGATGTAGTGTTTGGCTAGTCTGACGGAGATGTCGTTCTTTTCCATAAAGGGAATTCCAGCCAGGATGTCAGAGTCAAGATTCTCAACGACGAGGCCCTCAAAATAGAGGTCATGGCCATCCCTCTGGAAGTGTGTCCATGTCTCTCCCACTACTTTCAAAAGGTACGAGCCAGCTGCTTGGAATGCGGACTGCGTACTTCCTGTGACGGTGACGCCTAGGCTGGTCGTGCATGAGGCCCTCATCATGTTGCCTGTTGCCCCACTATCAACGGTGAGACGCACAGGGCAGTGTTCATGGAAGGCATCGGGGTAAGAGGACTGTTTGACACGTTTCACACTACTAGATGGCGCTGGCTCCCCACTAACGCACTCCTCTACCTCATCATCAGTCTCGACCTGCTCTCCCAAAACCTGATGCGACTTTGCCATGTACAGTTTATCTTGGGGGGGCAGAAAGGAAAATTTGCTGAGGAAGTGATTATCAGGCCTGCCGGCACATTTACAAAGGGGACATGACCTCCTTGTCCGGACAGGGATGGATTGCTTTGACTTGGGGAGTTCAGACACAGCCCCGGTGCACTGAAAGCCGTAATGTAGACAAATAGCTTGCCATATGCCGTCAATAGATGTGGAGTGCCTGACTATGCTGTGACGAGAGATTACAGGACAATAATTGGCTATCTGTCCCAACATTAGCTCTAACATGGTTGGTTACCTTCTGTTCTTTGTTGCGACGTCGGGGCGCGGGAATATCTTCACCGTCATCTGTGAATCCCCGGACAGGGGACGTTTTAGACTTCTTCTCCCACTCCACGCCATCGAGCAGAAAGGGGGCAAACGCCAGTTCTCAAAAGAGTTCACCGTCTCGGTCTTCGTTAAACACCACTGCTTCAGTGCTCCGTGTGTCGCCATGCTGCCCACTTAGCTAGCACAACTGTGTCTGAGCTAGCCCAGCTGCGTCTGGTGGTAGACGTAACTACCCTGTGATTACCCTGGAAGGGCTACCGCGATTAGTTCGGTAAATATCAGTCCTCGGGACATAAGTCTGGTAAGCGCTGCTACCACGCCAGTAATGAGAGACGATATCAATGAATCACACAACGCAGATGGTAACGTGCGGCAGCGGCCATTTAGTTGAAACAGGAAGAACAACCGAGACTGCAACGCAGGCAGACCGGAAGGGAGGCTTGGTAACCATAGCAACCACAACCACTACTGGCGCTGAGAGAACTGAGGTTTGATAAGTGACAACCTGGTTCGCACCAGTTTTCTTAGAAATAGCTCAGCTAGGGTCCTCCCTGTCTTAGTATGGGGCGTGTCTATAACCAAACAGAAAATTTGCCACACAGTGCCCAAGTGTCATATTACCAATGGCTCGATTCTTGTCTAGTGATTTCGCACTAATCTTTCATCTAGACCATTACTTGCAGGATGGTAAGCCGGTAATTTGATGTGTTTCACTCCATTTTTGATTAGAAATGACCTAACTTCTGGTGATAAAAACTGAGGTCCATTGTCTGTTACTACTTCTTTTGGTAACCCATAAGCAGCAAACAAATGTCTCAGTACTTCTATTGCTTTAGCTGAGGTGGTAATGTGCATGTGAATTATCTCTGCCATCTAGCATATGCATCCACCAAGAACATCTGCTTGTTGTCTTCAGCAAAATCTAGATGGATTCTTTCCCAAGGACATTCCGCCCATTTCCATGTATGTATTGGTGTGATAACAGGCATACTAAACTGCTGTTGGTAAATAGTACACTCACTCACCTCACATTCAATACTTTCATCTAATGTGGGCGACCAGAAGAGGCTCATGGCCAAGGATTTCATCTTAACCATTCCCCAGTGGTGCCCATGCAATTCTGATAGTAACTTATCTCTCAATTTATTAGGAACTACCACACATAAGCCCCACAATAGGCAATCATCTTTCTATAGTCAGCTCAAATTCTCTCTGAAAATAAGGCTTCAGTGACTCATTCTGTACATATTTAGGTCGGCTGTCATTACCAGCTGCTTTAACACTTTCATAACAGCATCCTTGTCTATTTTTCTTGCTATCTCTCTAGCTGTGAGAGATAAGTCATCAAGGTAAGAGAGTCTGTACATGGGGTTTGACACCACATCCCCACGAGGCTTCACAGGTAACCAGATAAGGCACCAGCATTGCTATGCTGCTCAGATCTCTTGTATTAGATTTCGTATGCAGAGGTTAAGCTTCTGAACAGGCAAGCCAGGCAACTGCTTGGAATCCCAGGCAGTAGGGAGACCCCGAGGGCTGACAGAATTTACTCCAAAGCAATGACCGCAACCCCCTCTGCCTTAAACAACCAATGGACGATTTGCAATGACATGACATCACAGTAAGAAGCTTCTCTTGTAGGGGCCCCATGTCATTCGCGTCGCACATGCACTGCCTGCGCTCTTCGAAAGTAAAAGTTACTCCCAGCGTCCACACCAAGATATCTCAACGAAGGAAAATGAAGTTTTAATTTAATTAATTTTTATGTTATTTACCGTGTTTTATTGTTCTATATATGTATATTGTACCAACTTTTCTTTGACGTGGGTGGCAGCATTTGCACTAGCCTTATAATGTATATATTTATAGTGTGACAAAGTTCTGGGTTTTATTGTTCTTTATATTTTGAAAGTTACATTATGTGAACATTTGGAATAAAAAAATATATTTCTCATATATATATTGCTGTCAGATTATTTACAACATAATGGCATGAACGCTGGTTGGGGGCCCCTCCTCAGAATTTTTGCCTAGGGCCCCAACAGACCCTAGCATCGCCACTGTTCGTATGTATATGCTGCTAGAATTAGAGCCCATCTTTGTATTCTAGCGGCGGCACACCTGTTTTTGGTCTTAAAATTTTCAGCAATGGCTTGTGGTCTGTCAACATGAGGAACTTCCTACCATAAAGCTATTCATGGAATTTCATAACCCAAAATACCAGACCGAGTGCTCCCTTCTCGATAGCGAGTACTTTTGTTCAGTTTTTGTCAACATTCTTGATGCGAATGCAATTTGGTCTCTCGCTTCCATCTTTAATTTTATGGCTACTTACAGAACCAACCCCATACGGGGACGCATCACAGGCCAGAATGATGGGTAACTCGGTCATAACGTATTAACATTTTGTTGGACTGGAGAGATTTCTTAGCATTATCAAATGCACTCTGACATTTCTCAGACCATTTCCAGACTGCAGCTTTGTCATCGGCTGAATCAATGTAGATAGATTAGGGCTAAACTTCCCATAGTAGTTTAGCAGCGCTAAGAACGATCTGAGTTCACCTACATTTTTAGGAACTGCAGTCTTCTGGGAAGCGTCTGTCTTTTCTTTCATTGGGTGGATGCACGTGGCATCTATGACTAGGGTTGGGTAATCCGATTCCAAATGATCGTTAAATTCAAATTTCGATTCCTAAATAAATTTCAATTGCGCTAAAGTTAGTGTCAGTTTCCGTTCTGGCGACATGCAGCTTCCGTAGTTTCCGCCTCCACAAGTTAAATGCGCGCCATCATGGACCAGAGTAAGCGGCGGTCGAAGGTGTGGCACAGTTATTTCGTGCAAGGGAGAATGCACAACAAATACGGGCGAACACCTTCGCCCACACACGGTACAAATTAACCAGTGTGCCGTGTTTACCCCGAGAACATCGTGCCGTGACACCGGTCTCCATCTCCTGCCTCCATCTTCTGCCTCGGCGTCCTCTTCAGCCAACCCTGAGCAAACAAGCAGCACCTCATCGCAATTGGGTAAGTGAAAAATGAATAACGTTTGTCTTATTCGCAACAGCGAGACAGCAAACAACTTATACATGAGCGAATTGCTATAAACTGTATGCAAATACTGAAATGTGACATTTTGTTGGCCAGTCAGCAATAAAACGTAGTAGATTTCAATAACGAAAGAGGGTAATGTTAAGAAAAGGTTTACTGACGCATTCAACGTTACATGCGTAGCCACCATCTTATAGTATTTTCTTCTACTGTATTAACGTAGAACAAACATTTCATTATCTAGCAGTGTCTCCTAGCGATGTTACAAGATAAACCATACGAGACACAACACTGACCGCTCGCGTATCAGCCTGAGAAGGCAGATATGCTAGTTTTTTTTCTAAACAAGAACTGTTTCTAGGAGGTTCCGGTGACGTAATCACCCAGAATGGCAGCCTAAAATAATAGCTCCTCCGAAAAATACGCATTTCGCCCCGTTAAATTGTCAAATACAAAATCGCTGATAATATTTGAACTGGTAAGGGGGGCACGAATGGGGAAAAAGGATGGGGAAAAAAAGGCCGTTGCAGAGCCGGTAAGCGAAGAAAATGCGAAGAAGACCTCTCCTATACAGGCACAGGGCGATGAAGCTAACGCTGACCCTCATCCAGACGAACTGATCAGGGAGAGACTGCGAGTTTTCAGAAGACAGCCCTCACCTCCCCCAGAAGAGCTATAAATTCTGACTAATCTCAAAAGGGTTGGTAAGCTAAATACAACCTAAAATAGACGGTTGTGGAGTTAGAAAACAACGAGACAGGAGACGTGAGAGTAGACGTAGTCGAGGTAGTTTACTAGCTCCAACTTTACATGTCATATATTCGACAACGACACTGAACTCCTTGGACCGGAAGCGGAAGTGCATTCTCTCTTAGGTGAATGTCTCTAGTTATATAGATGTGGGTCACCACACAGGCCCCCCCAGAATTCACCTACACAAAACAATGCAAAACAGCAAAAGCGCAACTCATGAACATAAAAATAGACTCTACAACAGAACAGTCAATGACAGTGCAAAGTCATGGGGAAAACAAGTGACGAGTCGGGGGGCGGACCCTGCGGCCATAACGGCTGCGCTTCACAGGAGGGGAAACAGATGGGGCCGAAACCCGGGCCATAGGCGGGGCCGAAGCAGGAACAGAGGCAGGTGCCGGGGCCGACCTAGGAGGGCGTCCCCGCCGCGGGGGTAGGGCCAATTGCATTGGCTCCCCAATGTCCAAGTGAGCAGGCTTGAGACGGTCTATAGCGACCCGCTCCGGCCTGCCCCCCATGTCCACCACAAAGTTCTTATCCCCCGCCTCCAGGACGCGGAAGGGCCCGTCGTATGGGGGCTGCAGCGGGGACCGATGGCTGTCGTGCCTAATGAAGACGTACCTCGCCGATGGCAGATCCTTGGGGACGTAGGACCGGGGGAGGCAGTGTTGAGACATCGGAACGGGAGCGAAGGCACCGGCAGCGCTCCGGGACGCACTGAGGTGAGAGGCGGCCGACCAGGGAGTCGTAGCATCCGGAAGAAACTCCCCCGGAACTCGCAGGGG
Organism: Lampris incognitus; assembly: GCF_029633865.1. NCBI lineage: Eukaryota > Metazoa > Chordata > Actinopteri > Lampriformes > Lampridae > Lampris > Lampris incognitus. Next base: position 40,435,225 of record NC_079215.1, on the reverse strand, counting down.
CTGGCCATACACCAGCTCAGCGGAGGAGGTCTGGAGGTCTTCCTTCGGGGCCGAACGCAGGCCGAGCATGACCCATGGGAGCCGGTCCATCCAGTCGCAGCCAGTGAGGCTTGCCCGCAGAGCGGCTTTCATGTCCCGATGGAACCGCTCACAAAGTCCGTTGCTCTGCGGGTTGTACGCCGTAGTGCGGTGGATCTTCATCCCCAGGTGCTCAGCGACCGCCGTCCAGAGCTCCGAGGTAAACTGGGAGCCCCGGTCGCTCGTGATGTCACCCGGTGTGCCGAAACGGGCCACCCAGCAGCCGATGAACGCCCGTGCTACCTCTGCTGCCGTCGTGGAGGACAAGGGAATAGCCTCTGGCCACCTGGTGGCCCTGTCCACAATAGTGAGGAGGAACGTATAACCACGGGAGGGGGGCAGGGGACCCACCAGGTCAACATTGACGTGGTCAAACCGCCTCTCTGGAACCACAAACGGCGCCAAAGGGGCCTTGGTATGGCGGTGCACCTTGGCGCGTTGGCACGCCACACAAGAGCCGGCCCAGGCTCTAACATCCTTACGGAGCCCAGGCCAAACAAACTTGACGCTCACCAATTTGGTCGAGGCCTTCACTCCCGGGTGGGAAAGGCCGTGGACGGTGTCGAAAACTCGGCGCCGCCAGGAAGTAGGCACCAGGGGGCGCGGTTGACCGGTGGAGATGTCACAGAGGAGGGTGGTGTTGGCCGCGTCGAACGTCACGTCCTCCAGCCGTAGCGCCGTAGGGGTCGACCGGTAGTCTTGAACGGTCGCGTCCTTGGCTTGGTCCGCTGCCATAGCGGCGTAGTCGAGTCCCAAGTGAACGGCGTTAACAACCGCCCGTGAAAGGCAGTCGGCGACGGAGTTATCCTTGCCCGACACGTGTTGTATGTCCGTGGTAAACTCGGAAACCGCCGCGAGATGACGCTGCTGACGCCCAGACCACGGTTCTGAGGTTTTGGCCATACAGAACGTCAGCGGTTTGTGGTCCACGAAAGCGGTGAACTGTCGGCCCTCCAATAGGAACCTAAAGTGTCTGGTTGCGAGGAAGAGACCCAGTAGTTCCCTATCAAAGGTGCTGTATTTGCGCTCGCTCTCACGGAGTTGTTTACTGAAGAACGCCAACGGCGTAGACGTAGTCGGAGGCATCCGTTGTAAGGGCTATGGGGGCGGCAGGCGACGGGTGAGCTAGCAGCGCAGCGTTGGCCAGCGCGGTCTTGGCGGCCACAAAAGCCTCGTCCATCCCCGAAGACCAGTGCAGCTCGTCCTTAGACTTCTTACCCCGCAGGGCCTCATACAGGGGACGCATGATGTGGGCGGCACGGGGCAGGAAACGGTTATAAAAGTTCACCATGCCCAGGAATTCCTGCAGCGACTGTACAGTGCGGGGGCGGGGGAACATGGTGACAGCCTCAACCCTGGCAGGGAGGGGAACGGCCCCCTGTGGAGTGATGTGGTGCCCGAGGAAGGTGATGGACGACTCCCCGAACTGACACTTAGCTGGGTTGATGATGAGGCCGTGTTCGCTGAGCCTGTCAAACAGCTGTCTGAGGTGCGTCATGTGTTCCTCCGCCGACGCGCTGGCCACGAGGATGTCGTCTAAGTACACAAACAAAAATGGCATGTCACGGAGCACAGAATCCATAAGGCGCTGAAACGTCTGCGCCGCCCCTTTAAGGCCGAAAGGCATACGTAAAAACTCAAAGAGCCCAAAGGGTGTGATGACAGCCGTTTTTGGGACATCCAGTGGGTGGACCGGCACTTGGTGATACCCCCGCACTAAGTCGATTTTGGAATAGATGGCAGCGCCCGCCAGGTGGGTAGAGAAATCTTGTATGTGCGGTATGGGGTACCGGTCGGGGGTCGTGGCATTGTTTAGGCGACGGTAGTCCCCGCACGGGCGCCAACCCCCGTTGGCCTTAGTAACCATGTGAAGAGGGGAAGCCCACGGGCTGTCAGAACGGCGGACAATGCCGAGGCGCTCCATAGTCGAAAACTCCTCCCTGGCTATTGCGAGCTTGGCCGAGTCGAGGCGTCGGGCCCGGGCGTAAACTGGGGGCCCCACTGTGGTGATATGATGTTCCACGCCGTGCTTGGCCACCGCCGAGGAGAAGGTGGGTGTGGTCAGCTCGGGGAAATTTGCGAGCAGGCGTTGGTATGGATCCCCGGTGGAGAGTGTGTTAGCGAGGCACAGCGCTCCAGCGCCCCCAAGCGTGCAGGGGTATGACGCAAAAGAGACGGCATCAATCACGCGACAGTTTTTAACATCCACCAGCAGGTTGAAAGCACAGAGGAAATCCGCACCTAGGAGCGGGGTGGATACAGCAGCCATCACAAAGTCCCAGCCGAAACGTCGGCCGCCAAAACACACGTCCACATGTCTGATACCGTACGTCCGAATGGACGTGCCGTTGGCGGCGTCCATCTGGGGGCCGTGACTGTCGGTCATCGTGTCCACAGCTTGTGCTGGTAGTATGCTGCGTTGAGCGCCAGAGTCAACCAGCAGCCGCCGGCCCGACAAGGAGTCTCTGATGAACAACAGCTTGCAGTCACGGCCGGCGCCCATAGCCGTTAACGAGCGCCGGCCTTGGCGTTTCCCTGAACCCTGTAACTGCAGGGTTTGCGACACCGTTTTGCTTTTGCCCCAAACCTGGCATGGTAATAACAGAGCCCGTCGTCAGGTTGGCGGCGGGCTGTCACCGCAGCCGCGGTGTCCATATAGTCGTACACAGGTGGTGGTGGGGCGGTCTGGTGGGGTAGCAGGACATGCACAAACTGTTGCCGGTTGGCCAGGAAAACCCTGTCTGCTTCAGCAGCCAGAGAACGGTAGTCCTTGGAGGCGGCGAGAGGAGAACTGGCCAGTGCTGTGCGTACAGGTGCGGGGAGCTGCCTCAGAAAAATGTGTGTGAAAAGAAAGGCCGGATCAGCCGATCCCAGCACAGACAGCATTTTTTCCATTAAATCAGACGGTTTGCCGTCGCCGAGGCCATTCGGGGACAGTAAACGGTCTGCCTTCTCCAGCTCCGACAGTTCAAATAGTTTCAGGAGGAATGTCTTTATAGCATCGTACTTGCCAGCAGCTGGCGGAGCTTCCAACAGCGTCATTGCTCGCGCCGTTGTCGATGCGTCTAACGCCGCCACTACGTGGAAGTACTGCGTTGCATCCTGCGTTATCCCTCTCAGCTGGAACTGGGCTTCCACATGTTGAAACCACGGCCGTGGATTATGCTGCCAAAAGTCGGGTAGCTTCACAGTAGCGGTGTAAATGCTAGCGTTAGCAATAGCCATGTTGTTAGCACCGGCGTCGTCGTTGTCAAACATACTCGTATTAGTTGTTCGATCACGTCGGGGTCACCAATGTGGAGTTAGAAAACAACGAGACAGGAGACGTGAGAGTAGACGTAGTCGAGGTAGTTTACTAGCTCCAACTTTACATGTCATATATTCGACAACGACACTGAACTCCTTGGACCGGAAGCGGAAGTGCATTCTCTCTTAGGTGAATGTCTCTAGTTATATAGATGTGGGTCACCACACGGTGTTATATACATGCTAATGAAGTATATATACTTGGCACAAAAAGTAAGGAAATTTGTGTTTGGTAGATTATTTCTTTGTTGTAACAATGCTTCTTGGCAATAAATGTTATACCGTTGGAAAGCCTGTTTATTTCCCTTTTAAATGGTGCCACATTTGTAAGGAACATCCATTTGTGGGATGAGCAGCAGAGCTGAGTATGTGGGTTGCGCCCATGAAAAAATTGCCAATTCTTCTCTGCCTATCCCAAACAGCTTATTTTGCTGTTGCTATTGACTCTTGTTATGAGCTTCTGGTACCCCAGGTGCTGACAATCAGGTGCCTGATAGAAGATTTATTGCCAAGAAGCATTGTTACAACAAAGAAATAATCTACCAAACACAAATGTCCTTATTTCTTGTGCTGAGTTTATTATAATATAGATTTTTGTTCACTCTTTTATTTTGTTCCTTATATCCACTCCATTTTTTTCTCCATCTAAATGAGAATATATACATGGGAGGAATATACAGGTAAGTTTTTTTTTTCTTGTGTAATGGACATAGACTTTTTAATTTACTTTTTCTGATGTCGGAGTGGGTGCCCTCAGCCCACAGGTAGTAGAGGCCTCCCCCCACAGCTAGACGTTTTTTCTAGCTCAGCTCAGGGTCATTTAGCAGAGACCCCAGCCTTGGAATCACACCTTCCTTACCCTCTTTTTTAATTTTCTTTTCGTTTCTTTGTTCTTGCTTGTTCAGGGAGAAGATCGGTTAAGTTCTATTTTGCCAGCTTCATTGATACACTGACAGATAAATACACATGGCTAGTGACAAGGTAAAATTCATTTCTTTTAATGTCAATGGGCTGTTGAGTCCAATCAAACGCAGTAAAATTCTGTCTAATGTTAAGAAAGAACAAGCCCATGTAGCAGTATATCCACAGGAAACCCATTTAAATGATAAGGATCATGAAAAACTAAAGAGAATGGGCTTTACTCATATTTTTTCTTCTTCATATAAATCAGCACATTTGAGAGAATGAGAGATAAGGAGGGCAGATATATTCTAGTAAGAGAGAATATAGATGGGAACCCAGTTACTCTACTGAATATATATGCACCCCCAGGAAGTGATATTAGTTTCTTCCAGAAGATCGCTAATATTATAATAAAAGAAACAGAAGGTCTTCTGATATGTGGGGGAGATTTAAATTTACAATTACAACCAAAGTTGGACTCATTCAGTAGAACAACCCATGAAACAAAGTCCCTACATAAGAAGTTAACACACTTTTTGAGGACATGGGTTTAATCGCTATATGGAGAGACTTTTTCCCTAACAGAAGGGATTACGCTTACTATTCTACCCCACTCTGTATATACAAGAATAGACTATTTCATAACATTTGGAAAAGATAAAGATGAAATAAACACCTTTTGAATTGGGACAATAGATTTAAGTAACCATGCACCTATATATTTATTTGTTCATTTTGACCTGCATGCGACCAAAGAGTACTACATGGAAACTAAATTCAAGTCTACTCAGTGATCCCAATTTTAAGGACCAAATGAAAAAACAAATTAGTCTTTATTTAGAATGCAATGATAATGGAGAGGTTTCACCTCCCATTCTATGGGATACTCTAAAGGCAGTCTTAAGAGGGAAAATCATAGCAATATCTTCTTATAAGAAAAAAATAAGGAATAAAACATTAGAGGAATTACAAAACAAACTGAAGGAACTAGAAAAAAACAAATTGAGTTTGGCGCAGTATACATTAGAGGAAATTAGAAAAAAAATTAATAGTTTGGCTACATGAGAAATCAGGAAAAATCTAATGTTTTTGAAACAGAGACTTTATGAACGTAGATCTAAATCTATGAAAATACTGGCACAGAAATTAAAAAAAGAAGATGGCAGAAAACACCATTCATATGATTAGGGATCCAAGAACAAAAGTGATAAAAAATAAATTAAGAAATAATAAATAACCAAGAACTGTTTCTAATTTAAGAAGTTTAATATCTGGTAGTCTGGACCAGGGTGTGACTGTGTCTTTATTTCTTCATCTTTATGTATGAAGACAGTTGTTGTTAATATAAGAATGAGACATTCACATGAATGATCCATTCTTAAAACGGAAAGGCTTGTATAAAGTAAAGTTGTTTTTTTGTTTTTTAATCTGTGAAATAAGCATGTGACCAGTTTTGACCCCTCTCTCAAAGAACCGGAATCGAGAAGCAGAATCTTGTTAAAATCCAAACGATGCCCAATCCCTATGATATGCCCTAAGTATGATACACTGCTCTGCATGAATTCACACTTGTCCCATTTCACCCTGAGATTGTGGGCTTCTAGTCTCCTAAGAACGTCTTCTAAATTACATGGGTGACTCTCTGTATCCCTCCCAGTTATCAAAATGTCATCTAAGTAACAGATGACACCATCCATGTCCTGAAGGACTTGATCCATAATCTTTTGAAAGATTGCGGGTGTGCTAGCAACACCATATGGCAAATGATTGTAATGGTACAACCCTATTTGCGTATTAACAGTCAGGTAGCATTTGGAGTTTTCCTCTAACTGCACTTGTTCCTACGCCCTTTTTGAACATGGTCCAGTTATTAATTGTGATGTTACAGAGAGTTTGCAAAATATGTTCACTGTTATTTCCATTTGTTCTTGAATTCCTGCCTATATATTGTATATATTTCATTTTGTTATTTTAACATGTTGAAATCACGGTCCATCTAGTGCCGGGGAGTGTTGCAACATCTACTCGGTGCAGCTTCCAAATGCTTTGCCCAGTTTAGTGGCTTGTCACTGGCTCCTTCCTTACGTGAACGGCATGCTTTTGAGATATGCCCTTTTTTCTTACACTCGCAGCACTCCACTTCCTTGAATCTGCACTCATCTGGCCTGTGGCCCTTTACTTCCCGCTAGCTTCAGGCTATCCCATAACCTCCCTGTGCTTGCATTGAGTTTCTTGTCAACCACGTTAGCGTTATATGTTTTCTGTGAGAACTGCTGAGCACTGCACTTTATTACTTCATATGTAAGCCCCATTTCGACTGCAATCGGCAATGATAAGTCTTTAGTGTGAGCCGCATTGAGCAAACGGTCTCTTAGTGCCACGCTCCGAACTCCACAGACAAATCTGTCATGCAGTGCCTCCTCTAAAAAGGCATCAAACTTGCATGTGGCAGCTAACTCTCAAACTTGCAGTGTCTCACTTATCGACTCCCCTTTGAGTTGATTCCTTCTGTGAAACTTGCATCTTTCGGCGATGAAGTTAGTTTTGGGAACATAATGCTTTTGTAACAGTTCCACCAACTGCTCGTAGGTTTTTTCAGAGGGCTTATCTGGTGCACACAAGTCCATTAGCAAGGTGTGCGACCTCTTGCCTACCACCGTGAGAAACACTGACTTGGTTTCTCCGCTTTTGGGTCCAAGCCATTAGCTGCAAAGTATTGTTCCAGTCTTTGTCGATAACAATCAAAACTTTCTTCACTTTCTAAGAAGTGAAAATCTTCTGGCTTCTCGAATGCCATTTTCTGTTCGAAGGTCCTTTCACTCACCGAACGCCATTTTCTTAGTCTGCTGCTCCCTCAGCGGAGTTGCTCGACATGCAAACTCTGTGTCTTCCAACTGAACAAATCCCATTCTCGTCGTCAAACTGTTGTATATTTACACCATACATGTGTTCTGAAAATATTAAGTCAAGGAAGTTAAGTATCAGCAGGTTCAAATAAGAGGTTGTTTTTTTTATTTAACATTAACCACCATTAACACCAGCCATAGTCTCTGAAAACCCCCGAGCCACATCCCAAGCTCTTTTTTATGCAACTCGAATAACCAATAACCGCCTGTCCACGACGAGGTCACCAATCATGAACAGCTTGGACAACATAAACCAATCAAGATTGTCAACCCATCCTGTATTGAGACGCCACCAAAATCTTAGTGTTTTCAAACATATTAAATCCATTTTATAGAAAAGTCAAAGGGAAGATAAATTAGGGACAAAAGCCTCAATTTGTCAAAAGATGTTTTCAATGTTATCATATATTAAACATAGTAACTCCACACCAAATGGCATTAAATAGTTACAGGTCAAGGATGTACAATTACATAAATAAATAGCATAATAAAGGGCATAATTGCATCCATATAATTTAAATACTACAAGATGAAGAAGATGAGCAGATGAGGACATGGTAATTAATAGTTCCATAAAAACACTCTCCGATGAACACATATCTCTTTTGTCCAAAGGACGGTCTTTTGTACCTAATGGGGGCACGAATATATTTTGCTTAAAAGTGGATCTGTTTAGATGTTTTAGGCAAATTTAACTAAGATTTTTTTTTTTCCAGAAAACACACTGACCGCACTATCAAGACTACATCATATACCCCATTCAAACCTAAGAGCACTTTTTGTCCTAATGTGAAAAACTCTTCAGTAAATATATTTTGTGGAGCAGGAGGCCATACGAATGCATGAAAAGCCACAGCGTTCCTCTGAAAATCTATGTAAAGGTGAAAAAATAGCATCAAAAGCGTTAAAACTGATCAAAATATTGTGATTAAACCTGCTGACAACGGAGGCATGAGTTGTATACAAGACACAGAATAATCTAAACAAGACATCTTGGCCCAGTTGTCTAATGAAACCTACTGTCGCGAACTTCCTTCAGATCCTACCACATCATTTCAAAAAGAGAACCAGGCTTTCTTAGAAAATGTGGTTGGATTTCTAAATCTGAGTTTGACTTTCTCTTTTGTCAACATGCGATTAGACCAGTGTTTTATACACTCCCTGAACAACACGACTCATTAACGAATCCCTGGGTCACCCCGTGGTGGCACACACAGATTCACTACTAGATCCTTCATCAGAATTTGTTGATTTCTTTATTAAACCAGCTGTGCAAACACTGTCAGGCTATATGAAAGACTTTACAGACATCATAAATAAAATCTCTTCTGTAACTGACCTCCCTTAAAAAGATTTTCTATGTGGCGATAGTCTATATAGAAATACCACATGATGAAGGCCTACAGTCACTGAGCGTTCACTTGGAGAACGTGAGACCATGCAGAAAATCCCCCTAACCAGTTCATCATTGACTTGGCCACCTTTTGTCATGAAGTATAATTATTTCAGTTCTAATGAGGTTTTTCAACAGATCTCTGAAACAAGTATGGGCTCAATCTGTGCTCCTAACTATGCCAACTGATACATGGGCGTTTTTGAAAGAAATTTTATTTTCAACCCTCATAAAAATAAGCAGCAATGGTTTGATTTTTGGTAAATTATATTTAAACTGGTGGCACGGTAGCATAATGGTTAGTGTGTTTGCCTCACAGCAAGAAGGTCCTGGGTTCGAGCCCCGGAGTAGTCCAACCTTGGGGGTCGTCCCGGGCCGTCCTCTGTGTGGAGTTTGAATGTTTTCCCTGTGTCTACGTGGGTTTCCTCCGGGTGCTCCGGTTTCTTTCTACAGTCCAAAGACATGTAGGTCAGGTGAATCGGCATTACTAAATTGCCCCTAAGTGTGTGTGTGTGTGTGCGCGCGTGCGCCCGCGCCCGCACGCGTGCCCTGTGATGGCCTGGTGGCCTGTCCAGGTGAATCGGCCATACTAACTTGTCCCTAGGTGTTTGTGTGTGTGTGTGTGTGTGTGTGGGCCCTCTGATGGTCTGGCAGCCTGTCCAGGGTTTCTCCCCGCCTGTCGCCCAATGATTTGCTGGGGTAGGCTGCAGCATCCCGCAACCCTGAGAGCAGGGTAAGCAGTTTGGATAATTGATGGATGGATAAAAATAAGCCTCTTCCCAAACTGTTAAGATATTACAGATTCATTGATGACCTTTTCTGCATCTTTCAAGGCGACCCAGAGTAGTTGAATGATTTTTTTTGTGGATCATTTTGATAATGGCTTGAAGAACAATCTTCAGTTTACATGTGAGTTTAGCAAGGAGAAAATACATTTTCCTGACATGTGGATTATGATAAACAATGGGGGATTGTCTACTACACTATGTGCTGGGGTGGCATGGCTCAGGAGTTGGAGTGGGTCGAAGTGTCCTTGAGCAAGACACTGAACCCTTAACTGCTCCTGATAGGCGGGTTGGCACCTTACATGGCAGCCTCCACCATCAGTGTATGAATGTGTGTGAGGGTGAATGTGAAGCATACACTGTGAAGCACTTTGAGTGGTCGGTAGACTATAAAAGTGCAGTATAAATGCAGTCCATTTACCATTTATACTGTAAAGAAACTGATAGAAATACCTTGTTGTTGGCGACTAGCAAATCTTGAAGAAGGGTCTGCCCAAAAGCCAGTTTTACAGGCTGAGGAGATTATGTTAGACCACACAAGATTATGTAGAAAAAACGGTGGATATGAAATCAAAATTTCTCTCACATGGATATCCCCTTGATTGGTAGAATAAGCATATTATTCAGCTCTAGAGACATCTCGCTCTTACCTGCTCACCAAGAGCCAGAAAAGACGAACAATATTCCGCTACATGTGTAATCACCTACTCTCCTCGGAGTCATGAGCTATCCCAAATTTTTCAGTGACCCACTTTTGTTTGTATACAAATGGGGTGAAATTTAAGAGATTATTTAGTCCATACAGAATTTTCCCTTAAAAAAACTCAGAACAGCCAGTTGCAACAAACTTTTTTTAAATCCTCTTGCAAATGAGAATTACAGATGTGGGAACTGCACTCAGTGCCACGGCACTGTCAAAACAACACATTTTTATCACCCCCCCTCACAGGAAACACGTTTTCTATCAAGAGTGTCATCACCTGCATTTCAACTCATGTCATATATATATATATATATATATATATATATATATATAATACTGGATGATTTTGCTCCTTATTTTTTGAACACTTTCCCTAGCATTGAGTGTTTTTTGACAAGGTTTTATATATATATATATATATATATATATATATATATATATATATACATACACACACACACACACACACATACATATATAGTATTTTTTGGTTTTTTTGCAAACTGTTCATGGTGTTGATAAAAGTGCTCAAGAAATGAGTGGAATATCAATATAGATGTAGAAAAAAAACGTTTAATACATAGCAGTACAAGCTTGTTTCGTGTGTCGCACACTCATCAGCTGCTAATGTAATTCAACAAAGAAAACACACCATATACGTTGCCCTGCGTCACTCTCCTAATTTCGGTGGACAGCAACCAATGAGAGGAGAAAACATTTGCACCGAAATTAGGAGCGTGACATGGGGCAACATATACCGTGTGTTTTCTTTGTTGAATCACATTAGCAGCTGATGAGTGCGTGACGCATGAAAGAAGCTTGTACTGCTAGGTGTTAAAAGTGTTTCTTTTCCCCTACATATATATATATAATATTCAAATGTAGGCACCACCCCCTTCCCCACTGGTTGTTATGCACGTGATGTGCACGGCGAGACAGTTATATGTGTATCTATGCATGTTATGTTCTTTGTTGTTTAGCTCTCTTGACAGTTGATGATTGCATGTAGCGTGAAATAGGCTTGTATTGTCTGGATTAAAGAAATTACTTTAATCACTGTGTTATTTTGCTCCTTGATTGTTGAGCACTGTCCCTACTGTTGAGTGTTTAATTGAAGAAGTTGCATATATATGAGTGCGCGACACACAAAGCAGGCTTGTACTGCTATGAATTAGAGTTTTTTTCCTACATCTATCTTAATATATAGTAATGGACTTTTCTAAAACAATTTTACAAAGTGCTTAAAAAAACAACATAGAACCAGTCAAGGCAGAAATAAGACTAAGTTCAAATAAGAGTAAAAATAAAAACAATATAAATAAAAACAAATATCAAACATTTGTAAAAGCTTTCTTAAAAAGAAGTTTTGAGACGAGATTTAAAAGAAGCTAGAGACTTATTTCGTCTTAGCTCAACAGGAAGAGAATTCCAATGTGGGGGCTCTAACAGCAAAAGCCTGATCACCCTTTGTAACCAACGAGACCTGGGAATCACTAGCAGGGCTCCATCTGCAGACCATAATGGTCGAGGGGTTACATACCAAGTCAATAAATCTCAAACGTATGAAGGAGCAAGACCATTTAAAGCCTTAAAAGTGAGCAGTAAACATGTAAAATCAATTGGAAATATAACAGGGAGCCAGGCAAGCACAGAAGTGATATGATCATGCCTCCTTGTCCTGGTAATGAGCCGAGCAGCGGCATTTTGTACCAAATGCAGACGGTGGAGGGAGCACTTGCTGATACCAGAATAAAGTGCATTACAGTAGTCGAGCCGAGAATAGATAAAAGCGTGTACAACTTTTTTCAAATCGACAATTGATAAAAAATTATCTAATTTTGGAGATTGGCTTGAGCTGGAAAAGCATGACTGAACAACATGTTTAATTTGATTATCAAAACTGAGGTTGGCATCAACTATTACCCCAAGATTTCTAAAAGCCTGCTTAAGACTACCTGACAGACCACCAAGATTAGTAGCAAACAGGCTGATGGAATTTTTGGGACTGAACAGAATGACCTCAGACTTATCATCGTTAAATTAAGAAAATTTTTGGACATCCAGGATTTAATGTCAGTGAGGCAAGTTATGAGTGTTAATAGGGCGCTAGTATCTGTGGGTTTTAATGGCATGTATAACTGAGTGTCATCAGCATAAAAATGGTAGAGCACATCGTTATTTTGTATGACCTGACCAAGGGGCAGCATGTATATAGAGAAGAGAAGGGGGCCAAGAACTGAGCCCTGAGGGACACCACAACTCAACTGTGCCACTGAAGAGGTGGAGTTACCCAGAACAACAGGAAAAAGTTCTGTTGGTGAGGTAAGAGCTTAAGAGCCGAGCCCTCGATGCCAACCCAAGTCTCTAAGCGATGTAGGAGGATGTTGTGATCAACCATGTCAAAGGCAGCATTTAAGTCTAAAAGAACTAAAATCAAGCGGTCACCTCTGTCTGCATTCAGCAGTAGATCATTAGTGACCTTAATTAGAGCTGTCTATATTAGGTTTCTTCAGCAATGGGTGAATGATGGCATGCTTAAAACTGTCTGGAAAAGAAACCGAGGCCAAAGAATTATAAAGAATGTGCAGAATAACGGGGCTGATAGTAGAAAATACCTCCTTAAGTAGCTTAGTGGGACTGATGTCTAGGATGCTATATCTGATACGCTGCCCATGTGGCCAGGTTTATATTGGTTAAACTACCAGAAAATTAAAAACAAAGAATAAGCGAACACAAGAGCACAAGCCGCTGACACAATAGAGATTACCCATTAGCGGCCCATTTAAATGAGATGTGTCAGTACCCGATCTGTGCTGGCTGGCCAATCCGTTCTGTACAAGAGTCAGTGCATGTGCAGGAATTTAATGTCTTTTACAACATTGCTCGATCCGCCCCCTGACTCTCAGGCAGGAATAAGCACACGCATGTGCAGAACAGGTTGGGCACCGATAAAATGCAATATGGAATTGAATGAGTTTCCGTGCCACCTAGGGGTGGAGATCATGACCTGTTACTAAAAAGAAGGGAGGCATTCTGGATATTCACATTACAGAACCTGTCTCCCAAGAGACTGAATGATGAACATTTACTTAATGGAATGTTCTAACCTTTTTTATGATTTGTATATTTTTCTAAAAGGTCAGTAATGTGAAATGTTATACTATTTATTAGACAAATACCTACCCCAGTTGTTGTAACAAAAAAATCGTAAATTGGTCTTCCCTGATCTGCAATGCCTTAATCATTATCCATCCATCCATTATCCAAACCACTTATCCTGCTCTCAGGGTCGCGGGGCAGCTGGAGCCTATCCCAGCAGTCACTGGGCAGCAGGCTGGGAGACACCCTGGACAGGCCACCAGGCCATAACAGGGCCCACACACACACACACACACATCTAGGGACAATTTGCTACGGCCGATTCACCTGACCTACATGTCTTTGGACTGTGGGAGGAAACCGGAGCACCTGGAGGATACACGGGCAGACATGCAAACTCTCCACACAGAGGACGACCCGGGACGACCCCCTAAGGTTGGACTAACCCGGAGCTTGAACCCAGGACCTTCTTGCTGCGAGGCGACCACGCTGACCACTGTGCCATCGTGTCACTGCCTTTATCAAATTTTTTTTTAATATCCCTTACAGTGTTTGTTGAATAACATTTATGAATTGATCAAATCTATTGGTCCTCTGCACTATTTTATCCGTAGCCTCTATGATCTATCTTGTACTATTTAAATTTTATGGATGTCACTCTATAGATTCACTGATGAATTAGCAATCATGCCCCTAATTATGTTATTTATTTATGCAATTGTAAATCCTTGACCTGTGACTAGGGCGGCACGGTGGTACAGTGGTTAGCGCAGTCGCCTCACAGCAAGAAGTCCTGGGTTCGAGCCCCGGGGTAGTCCAACCTTGGGGGTCATTCCAGGTCATCCTCTGTGTGGAGTTTGCATGTTCTCCCCGTGTCTGCATGGGTTTCCTCTGGGTGCCCCGGTTTCTTCCCACAGTCCAAAGACATGTAGGTCAGGTGAATCCCCCATACTAAATTGTCCCTTGTTGTGTGTGTGTGTGTGGGCCCTGTGATGGCCTGGCAACCTGGCAAATGTACTTTATTGTAATAGTATTAGTGTTATCATAATGAAATAAATAGAAAAAGACTAAATGTGTATGTATAACAGTCTGTTGATAAAATGGGCTGTGGATACACCAGCAGGGCTTAAATTAGGAAAATTGTGGTCTAGGGGCAAGATACCCTCACCTTCATTTTCTTCTTAGAACTCCCCCCCCCCCTCCTTCTCACTTATACAGTTTGTTTGAGAGAGAGAGCGTATGAGAGCGAGAGAGAAAGCTTTGTTTTCTTTCAATGTGGTCCAGATCTAGCTGGTGTGGAGACAGATACTCAAAACCAGAGACATGGTTTTAAGTAAAACGACCCTTTCCCAGCATAAGGGTTGAGCTGGAGATGTGCATCTTGAGAAGAATTATTCCTCTTCTGACTTCTGCCATTTCATGGCAGGTGTCAGGAAGTTAGCCCCGAGAAATCTGGCCTTTGGTGACCAAACTTTCATATAATTATCCTGTTTTGATCCTTTATTGTAAGATCTTTCTATCACTGCTAAGTAGGATTCACTTATTCATTTTGCCCTACAATGATGTGTTGTGGGCAGCACTTTGGCGCAGTGGTTAGCGCAGTCGCCTCACAGCAAAAAAGATCCTGGGTTCGAGCCCTGGGGTAGTCCAACCTTGGGGGTCATCCCGGGTCGTCCTCTGTGTGGAGTTTGCATGTTCTAACCATGTCTGCGTGGGTTTCCTCTGGGTGCCCCGATTTCCTCCCACAGTCCAAAGACATGTAGGTCAGGTGAATCGGCATTACTAAATTGCCCCTAAGTGTGTGTGTGTGTGTGTGTGTGTGCGCGCGGGCGCCCGCGCCCGCACGCGTGCCCTGTGATGGCCTGGTGGCCTGTCCAGGGTGTCTCCCCGCCTGCTGCCCAATGACTGCTGGGATAGGCTCCAACATCCCGCAACCCTGAGAGCAGGATAAATGGTATGGATGGATGGATGATGTGTTGTTGCAAATGTAATGCTAATATATTTTTGCAATTACTAGTGCAATGAAACATCATGAGCAGGGTAAAACTAATCTGTTTTACAACAATCTCAATTTCCCTGTCAAGTAAGCATTTAACTGGTCTACAGTACCTCCTGTTCACTGACTGGCAGAGGCGTATTTTAGGCATTGGTTTCGAGGTTGGTAAAATGAAAGGAAAAGGTAACACAAGGTCAAAAAGCAGTTAGGAAAATAGATTATGATTCATGCGAATGGTTGAAAATAAAGAGCTCATTCAACAAAGATATCTGTCTTCAGAAGTCAGTTTTTAAACAGAATTGATGATTTCACCATTGAAACTTCTTTAACCACAGAGAAAACCAATGGACAGTTTGCGTAAATGCTCTGATGTCACTTACACACAGCACACAGTGTAATACTCGAGGCACTGGAACCATATTTGCTGGTTTTTACACCATTTTCTTCTGCTTAAAGCACTGTTACTCTAGTTCACGCTTGCTACTTTCCCAGTCATTTTCTACTATCTTGTTTGCAGAATCAAAAAAGGTAGTTAATCTGGATACGTTTATCGAGGGATACATTTTATCGCTCAGTGGTGGCAGGGCGGCATGGCATAGATGGCGGTGCAAATTCACATTTGCAGCGGCCTTACCCAGTAGCTACCATCCATGCAGTGTCTTCGTCCATGTCTGCATCTAAGTTTGTCTTCATTTGATGGCTGGGAGAGCTGGCGCTAGATCGGCTAGGAGAGCTTTGTCTGCTTAGTCCTGTGGGCCCAGGGACCACGGCCCTGCCTGGAGCTGTGCCTGAAGACGTAACACCGAGGGCAGTCTGACAGGGCTCGGAAGGGGGGCAGGCTAAGCTAACTGCTAGCCCATGCAGACCGGCAGTTCTGATAACACCGAGGGCGGTCTGGCGGTGGCCTTACCTAGCCTTGACTGTGTTTTTAGTGTTGTCCTGTGGAGTGCGGGGAGGTGTGGCTAAGGTATCTGGCTCGGAGAGCTGGTGTTGGATCAGCTGAGGGAGCTTGGTCTGGTGCATACTGTGGGCCCAAGAACCACAGCCCTGACTGGAGCTGCGCCTGAAGAGGAAACACTGAGGACGTTCTGACAGGACGTGGAAGTGGGGCAGGCTAAGCTAACTTACTAGCCCATGCAGACCAGTAGTTCTGACAGTCATCATGGCTGGCGTTCGTTCTCTGGACAGTGATTTTTATTTATTTATTTATTTTGTGTAGATATGCGTTAGTTTGGATATATGTATTCTTGTAGTTCTTGTAGTTTTTGGATGTGTTTTTGTATTTGTGTTGCACTGCTGTGGGCTGGGGGAAACGATGTTTCGTTTAATTTCATGTGTGCAAGTGCATGAAATGAAATGACAGTGTTCCTGATTCTGATTCTATGTTGGACCACACTGTTGTTGACTATGAAGTGAAACGCTTATATTGTCAAAGTGTGGGTCAAAATAAACATTTATGTGCATGGGAATATTGTACATGGAATCATTAGCATCCACAAGTTAATTTGTATTAATGCTAAGGTTTGTAACTACAGCAAATATGAAACAAATATTCCCTACTATTCTTTACAATGTCTGTCGTGAATACATTGGGCTTAGTGACAGGAAGCTGATATTGTCAACTCCCAAGTTGGGGTTTTGTGGGGACACATGTCTTGACAATTAAGCAGAGGCTAGAGGAAGCAGGGTAGTGGCGACACAATGCCCTGAAGTGGTGGGATATATTATGCCTGTCTGATAAACTCTTTTGTCAGAGGAAAACTTAAGTGTTAGCCGGATGTGCGTTTGAAGCCTGTTTGCATTGTTTACAGCAGATAAAAGAGACAGGTGCCTCTGCTGTCTAGAGTTGGAGTGGTGTGAGAAAAGGAGCAGCCATTTTGTGTCATTATAGCCTCTTTATTAATGGTTTCCATTGAAAAGGCATGCACAGTATTTACAGGAAAGCTGAAGCACCTTCATTACCTGGAAGTCTAATGTTACCTCCAGGTAGTGGGGGTTAAAAAGACTCCAACCCTTTGATGAAACACAGCAACAATTAAGCTGTAGACAACACGGGGCTTTGATCTCTTTACCTGATCTTCTTATATTTAAATGGCAGGACCATAGAAACAACTATGGGAAGGGAGTGCTCCACCTTTTGATGATTGGAGCTGAGCTCACATCAACACCTCCAGCAGAGGAAGCATCACAATGTAATAGTTACGAATCAGAAAGCCATAGCCAAGACAAGACTAGACAAAAAGAAGACCCACATAGAGAGACAGACAGATGTGTGCACTTAACACAAGCAATTGTGCATGCACACATAGAAGAATGGCATTCTCTTGTATGATTTGGTTGCCTGAGCAACTTAAAACAAATCACAAATCAATGCAAGAAAGAACTGTGCCAGACGTCATAATTTTATATAGAATATTACCAATCCTCTCTAAGGCTTACTTTCACACATTAACTATTGCCCAGGACTTCCATTTGGACACAGCACTTTTTGGTGCGCGCTGTTGAAGCAACAGCTCTCCTCTGATGGGTTTATATAATAATCCGGAAAGATGGTCTGGCCTTTGCAGACCCCCTGAAGTGACTTGATCCATCAAAAGACTGAATCAGTGGATCATCACTTTGTCACTTTCATATTATTTAACAAATATCTGTCATTTAAAGATTTCCCTCCAAGTACCAGCTCAAAATAAATTGAGCATATCTAAAGTTGACTGGTGGCTGCAGCTCTGAGAAGCCCCCCCCTCGTATGCTTTGCATTTTATGTCTGATTTACTAACAATGACCCACATGGCAGCAAGAGTAACTGATTAATAACCCCTTTTCCTCAGTCCAAAACTGTCCTTACGCAACCTTAACAATGATTACTGCTCATGCTTTATTTAGGCAGAGTAGAATATAGCTGTTTAAAGTGGGCTTTGATGTAGTTCTGCCTTCACTTGTACTGTTTAATCTAACATTAAGCACTACTTGATGTAATTCTTTTTTTCCTTTTCTCTGTTTTCCCTGCTGGCGATTTGCTGTGTTCAATTTGATAAACCTCCATCAAAGACCAGTGCTGACCGATTGGGATTCTCAAATAATCTACACTGCTCATCATTATAGTAATTTAGTTCGACTGAGAAGATCTGCCCCTTCTCATGGTTTTTACAGTTCCATTGGAGTCAAATGGACTCATAAGTGTCATGGATGACTGTTTGGGTGGGAGCAAAAGATGAAAGGCTTTGCCTTGAGCAGAGAGAGAGACAGGCAGTCAGTGAGAGAGAGGGTGATCTTTGTATGAAACAGACTTGGACTTTTTCCTCTGACTTTTTCCTCTCACTACAGAGCTGACTTCTAAGGCTTGTGGTTACACAAGCACGCAAGCTCCATGCACTGTGCTCCGTACATGCACTCGAGCTGCTCCTTTGACATACACTACCGTTCAAAAGTTTGGGATCACCCAAACAATTTTGTGTTTTCCATGAAAAGTCACACTTATTCACCACCATATGTTGTGAAATGAATAGAAAATAGAGTCAAGACATTGACAAGGTTAGAAATAATGATTTGTATTTGAAATAAGATTTTTTTTACATCAAACTTTGCTTTCGTCAAAGAATCCTCCATTTGCAGCAATTACAGCATTGCAGACCTTTGGCATTCTAGCTGTTAATTTGTTGAGGTAATCTGGAGAAATTGCACCCCACGCTTCCAGAAGCAGCTCCCACAAGTTGGATTGGTTGGATGGGCACTTCTTTGAGCAGATTGAGTTTCTGGAGCATCACATTTGTGGGGTCAATTAAACGTTCAAAATGGCCAGAAAAAGAGAACTTTCATCTGAAACTCGACAGTCTATTCTTGTTCTTAGAAATGAAGGCTATTCCATGCGAGAAATTGCTAATAAATTGAAGATTTCCTACACCGGTGTGTACTACTCCCTTCAGAGGACAGCACAAACAGGCTCTAACCAGAGTAGAAAAAGAAGTGGGAGGCCGCGTTGCACAACTGAGCAAGAAGATAAGTACATTAGAGTCTCTAGTTTGAGAAACAGACGCCTCACAGGTCCCCAACTGGCATCTTCATTAAATAGTACCTGTTAGAGCCTGTTTGTGCTGTCCTCTGAAGGGAGTAGTACACACCAGTGTAGGAAATCTTCAATTTCTTAGCAATTTCTCGCATGGAATAGCCTTCATTTCTAAGAACAAGAATAGACCGTCGAGTTTCAGATGAAAGTTCTCTTTTTCTGGCCATTTTGAGCGTTTAATTGACCCCACAAATGTGATGCTCCAGAAACTCAATCTGCTCAAAGAAGTGCCCATCCAACCAATCCAACTTGTGGGAGCTGCTTCTGGAAGCGTGGGGTGCAATTTCTCCAGATTACCTCAACAAATTAACAGCTAGAATGCCAAAGGTCTGCAATGCTGTAATTGCTGCAAATGGAGGATTCTTTGACGAAAGCAAAGTTTGATGTAAAAAAAATCTTATTTCAAATACAAATCATTATTTCTAACCTTGTCAATGTCTTGACTCTATTTTCTATTCATTTCACAACATATGGTGGTGAATAAGTGTGACTTTTCATGGAAAACACAAAATTGTTTGGGTGATCCCAAACTTTTGAACGGTAGTGTATGTAAGAATTTCACAAGTTTTCCAGGACAAGGTATTTTGCCCCTAACAAGATGAGTCCTATCACACGCTTAATGGTGTTTGCTTTTCAGTAGAACATGTGATTTGAGTAATGGGTAGATGGGTTGGGAAATTAATCTTCAAATTGTGTGACAAGTAAGCTTTCTTGTTTAAACAAGCATTCAGTATTGAGGCAGTTGGTTAAGTGGCAAATTATCACAAGGTCAGACAAAAACATCTCTAATGGAACCTAAAATGTTTCCCAAAGAGAAACAACAGTAATGCCAACAGGTGTTACATGGAATGCCAAAGGATGTGCTTTTTGTTTTGTTTTGGCAGATTCTTTCCCTTATGTTCAAAGACATAATTTTCCATTACTTTCAAGAGTTTCTATGTTCCTCTTCAAGCTCGGCACAGGTGTAACTTTGCCTTAGGCTTTGATATCCTGCCTCACTTTGACACACCGTATTTTAACGTCACAAAACCATGACTCAGTTTTCTTAACCAAAGTGTGAAGGGTATCTTTTAAATCTAGTGATGTACCCAACAGCAGTCTCCACAGGAGATGTGGGTGTATCCCTTACAGGTAAATTCAAGTAGAGGCACAGCAGAAGGATTATTATTCATAGTCCTGTCCTCTGCTCTGTGTGGAATTCATCTGAGGACTTCACTTGATGCTGTGACTGCTTCCAAAATGTTAACCTGTGTATTACTTTGCAGTTGAAAGGCAAGTCACAGAGCAGTGTGGCACTTAGGGTTTTTTTTTTCACGAAGTCTTTTTTAATTAACCAAACTCAGTCCCATTAAAGTGAACCAACAGAAAAGGGACTCGGTTATTTTTTTTTTTCCCCTGCCCAATTGTATCCGGCCAATTTCCCTATTTTCGGAGCTGTCCCGGTCGCTGCTCCACCCCCTCTGCCCATCCGGGAAGGGCTGCAGACTACCTCATGCCTCCTCCGATACACGTGGAGTCGCCAGTCGCTGCTTTTCACCTGACAGTGAGGAGTTTCGCCAGGGGGAGGCAGCGTGTGGGAGGATCACTCTATTCCCCCCACTTCCCCCTCCCCCCTGAACAGGCGCCCTGACCAACCAAAGGTGACGCTAGTGCAGTGACCAGGACACATACCCACATCCGGCTTCCCACCTGCAGACACAGCTAATTGTGTTTGTAGGGACTTCCGACCAAGCCGGAGGTAACACGGGGATTCGAACTGGCGATCCCCGTGTTGACAGGCAACGGAATAGACCGCTATGCTACCCGGACGCCCCTCAGTTCTTTTTAAGATAAGATAAAATAAAATGTACTTTATCAGTCCCTTGGTGAAATTTGTCCTCTGCGTTTAACCCATCCTAACCTACACACTGGAAACAGTGGGCCGCAATGTAGCTAGGAACAGTGGGCAGCCACTGTGCAGTGCCCGGGGACCAACTCTGGTTCTCCTTTGTGTGCACAGCTTCAAAAATAATTTGTTGCGAACTCCCTACCATTTCTGAATTATACAATATTCGCATTCAGCGGAAAGGTTTTGAAAATTTAAAGGACTCCTCACCCCCTATTTGATCATCTCCGTTCAGGTAAAATACTCCACAGTATCAAGACCAGAACATCGTGCTTCCACAATAACACTTACCCTGCAGCAATCCATATCCTAAATGCTTCACTGATTGTACAACTATAGTCTCCTGAAGCACATGCACTTTAAATTGTCACTTTAAGGGCATGTGACATAATGGTTGCATTAACTGAATTATTATTATAACAATATGTTTTTGTGGACACTCCTATTGTGTGGTTATATGTTGTTCACTGTTGTTGTTTGAGCACACCGAAACAAATTCCAAATCAACTGTAAAGTTGATATGGGCAGTAAATTATTGAACCTTGAATCTTCTTGCCATGCCTTGGTCAGCGGCACAGATAGGAGTATTAACCTAACATGCAAGTCTTTTAATGGCGGGTGGAAGCTGGAGCACCTGAAGGAAACCCACAAAGACACAGGAAGAACATGCAAACTCCACACAGAAAGGACCTGGGATGGCCTGGGGCTCAAACCCAGGACCTCCTTGCTGTGTGGCAACAGTGCTAACCACCTGGCAGCCATGCTGTGCTCACGTTGTAAGTTAATTTGAAAGAGGAATCTGGTCCAGTTCAGCTCTGATAGGGCCTCAGTCCTATTTCTCGTCACACTACTTTGAATTAAGGGTATGGATTATTGGATTGTGGCTTATTAATTTTATTGTGTGTGGTAAAGTGTTTTTGACATAGTCTTTTTTACTTTGACGTGGCACTGCAGTGCAGTCCTAATGAAGCCCCTTGCTTTTATATGAACTGATAATTGGAGGAAAATAGTGCTTCTGTGCATTGTAAACAGTTGCCATGGGATGTGTTCTTTGTTCCATTTCTGGAGAAGTGCAGTAGTTTCTTCCTCGGACCAAACTACTCCGCGTCCACTAGTGTTGCTAGCATTACCAGCTGCCATGGTTCCATCTATGCGTTTTTTCGAGTGTCCTAGTGCAATAGCATACAGTCTCTCTATGGCAATCCTACCCAGCCACAAAGGATGCACAAATCAATGCAATTTTTTGCGCTGGTCCCAAGCCCGGATAAATGGGGAGGGTTGCGTCAGGAAGGGCATCTGACGTAAAACCTTTGCCAAATCAAATATGCAGTTCATAAATCAGATTTCCATACTGGATTGGTCAAACCCTGGGTTACCAGCGACTGCCACCGGACTGTTGGCCAGCAGGGTACCAGTGGAAACTATGCTACTGTAGAAGTTTGAAAACAGCTAACTTCAGAAATGAGTAGAGAGAAAAACAGACACCCATTTCAATACACTGCTATTTCACGTCCAGGTTGCTAGGTGGCACATTGCGCTTGGGTGTTATTGCATTTCCAGCACACATGGGAAGAATAAATCCTCCCGTCGTTAAGTTAACACCAGCTCAACGTGTATGTGTGTCTTCTATTCTTTAACACAGCACAGCGCAGGCAGGATTGAGAGCTTGCTGCCTCTGACTGGCAGGATCGGGAGGTAACAAATTTGGGGTCTCGCCTGGGATTAGCGCTCCCTGGAAGACCGGTGCTAATCATCCAAGAACTGCGGGATCCTGATTTCCTGTTCCCTGAGCCGATGAATTAAGCAACAGCCTTCAGGTATCCAGAGATGGCTGCTCTACAAGAATTGCGATGGGACATCCAGCAACAGCTTAATCAACTGACCAGCTCGGCCAACAATGACATACTCTACAAGCTTGCAGTATCATGCCAAGTCGAGGTGGAAGAAGATTTGCCAGGCATGGAATCGACTGACATGGAACTCTTTGACTTCATAGTGGACTTTTTGAGAAGTAAACAACTGAAGAGTCTCGAGGACCAAGGCATTGCTCACCTGCTTGCCTTTCACAACCTCATTGATGAACTGCAATCGCTTCAGATAGTGGATGGATATGTTCAAGCTTCAGATGACGAGGACACTGATTTGGTGTCAGAGACTGAAATAGTGGTAGTAGCGCCAGTGATGAGTAAGAAGGCACCAACACCAGTAGCTGTCAATCAGGTAACAGGGTTGGTCAAATTGACAGATGTCGCAGCATTGCTGCCGCATAGAGAGTATAAGATTCATGGTGGACACATTTCTGATTAGAGTTTTAACAATCTGTCTAAACAAATTGATGAAGGGCTAGCTGAACGGTTCACAGAGGCTCAAATCATTAGAACAGTACTCAAGATAATTAAGCATGGTACCTTCAAAGACGTTCATTACCAAAGATAACCTGACTCTAGCTGAGCTGAAGCGTTTTCTCAGGGCACACCTTAGAGATAAAAGTAGTGCTGAATTGTTCCAGGAACCGAGCAATGCAAAACGACACGACAAAGAAAGCCCACAGCAGTTTATGTACAGGCTAATGGGGTTGAAACAACGTGTACTGTTTGCTTCTAAACAAAGTGCAGGATTCCATTATGACAGCAAACTAGTGCAGGGAGTGTTCCTCCATTCATTTTACCAGGGGATGAATGAGAAATGCTCACACCTTAGACAAGATATCAAACCATATGTCTCAAACATGAGTGTCGCTAATGACTTCATCTTAGAGATAACACAGTCAGTTAGTGAGGACACAGAGAGACAAAACTGTTTAGGTCAGATGCACAAACAAAAAGCAGTGAGTGTCAATGCAGGGCAGCGGGACAGGGACAGACAGAATGCTGTTCAGATGCAGGCAGAAGTTCAAGCTAATCACACTGCAATGCATGAGCTGACAGTACCAGTCTCATCTTTGACCAAGAGTCTAGAGCAGGGGTCAGGAACCTTTTTGACTGGGAGAGCCATAAAAGCCAAATATTTCTAAATATATTTCATTGAGAGCCATATAGTATTTTTAACGTATAATAAATTAAATATGTCTTACTTTTAATGCGACTTCTGGTGCTGCATGGTTTTGCTGATGGCCTTGTAGTCTGGTTCATACGTGGTGAGGTTGAGCTTCATGCAGGCGTTGAGGCTTCCATCAGTTAAACGTGAGCGTAGGTTGGTCTTAATGTTCCTCATATGCGAGAATGACTGCTCACATGCATATGTAGAGCCAAACATGGTCAATACGGCAATACGCACACACTGCATTGTGTGGTATGTCACAGGAAGCTCGTTCCAAGTTTTAAGAATCAGCTGGTCTTCAGGTTGAAGATTTTTCATTTCTGTCCACTTGTGTTCCCTCGCCATCTCTGTTCGCTGTCGCCCAAGACTTTCCAAGAGACCCCGGGGATGCATGTCAGGTCGATTTTGTCCACTGCACACTCATGTGGATGAGTGATGAACTTGAAAAGACCAGTGCGCGCACGAAATTCTCCAAAACGTGCTTTGAATGACTGCAGGAGATTGGACGTAAAGCCAGCTAGCTGCTGGAGATCCAGATGTTGAGTGGAGTCACTTGCTAAGCATGCATCTCTAAATTGTTGCAGTCTTTCAAAGTGCAGAAGACGACCTGTTTCAATGTCCCTGAGAAAGACTTCCAGCTTGCTTTCAAATGCAAACACTGCTTGTTGAAGGAATGAGATTGTATTTCCAATACCTTGCATTTTCACATTGAGCTGGTTCAGATGGCCAGTTATGTCCACGAGATAGTGAAACTGCAGGAGCCAGTCAGTGTTGTCTAGCTCAGGATGCTTGACGCCTTTCATTTCAAGAAAATCCGGATTTCACTAAGGCAAGCTGCAAAACGGCTGAGCACCTTCCCCCTTGACAACCAACGCACGATGCTGTGTAAAAGCAGACCGGGATAATGATTCCCAACTTCTTCTAACAGAGCGTAAACTGGCGATCATTTAAAGCTCGGGCAACAATAAAGTTGACCACTCGAATGACCAGCGACATCACCTCACCAAGCTCCTGGCCACACGTCTGAGCGCAAAGCGCCTCCTGGTGCAGGATGCAATGAAAACTTAGGATGGCTCTCTTTTCATGTTCACGGAGAAGCACTACAAATCCTTTGTTCTTCCCCAACATACAGGGTGCGCCATCAGTACAGACAGAAATAAGTTTATCCATCGGTAGTTTTTTTTCTTTAGCAAACTCCATGAAAGACGTGAATAAATCCTCTCCTCTTGTTGTCCCTTTCATTGGCAAAACAGCCAAGCTTTCCTCACGCAGTGTGTCACCTGCAGCATACCTGGCAATTATACTGCACTGAGATAGATGGCTAACGTCTGTTGACTCATCTAACGCGAGAGAAAAGTATGTCCCGGCGTTTATGTCCTTAATTTGTGTTTCCTCGACTTGATTTGCCATCATGATGCTACGATCGTGCACAGTTCTTGCTGACAGGGGCATGTCTTTTATTCGTTTGATTATCTTGTCTTTATTTGGGAAGTCATCAAACAGTTCATTGGCCACATCAAGCATGAATGTTTTGGCGTACCTGCCATCTGTGAATGACTTTCCATTCCTTACTATTGCCAAAGCCCCCGCAAAGCTAGCGGAATTCCCGTCCCCTTGCTTGGTCCACACACGTAGTTGCTGCTGACTCGTCTGCACTCTCCGCTGTAGCTCCTCGCATGCCCTTTTCCTGCTGTCCCCCGCTGGAGATTTTGACGCAAATGAAGCATGGTGTGTATCGAAGTGCCGCTTTATATTTGACCGTTTCATCGATGCAATTTTATCATTGCATATTAGACATACCGCAGATCCTGCTCTCTCCACAAATGCAAATTCCTCTGTCCACGCAGCCTGGAATGCACGGTAATCATCGTCTTTTTTTCTTTTCGCCATCTTTTCCGTTACAAGGGTTGAAGCGGATAAACTAGTTGGCTATCTGATAAAATTGATTTCTTCACCTTTACAATGACCCGGACATGCTCGCGAGCCATTGGTTCCCGACCCGACCCACGGGTGACCCGTGAAATTTATCTTCAAAACTAATTTCTGCTTACTTTAAAATGACACAGTATTATTAAGAAATATCACAAGTATTTTAAAATCAGTTCCAAACTGATTTTTTAAAAAAAAATTTTTTTCAACTCAAAATTGTCTGGGAGCCATATGCCGTCACCGGAAGAGCCATATATGGCTCGCGAGCCATAGGTTCCCGACCACTGGTCTAGAGAAAGCTCTCACACCTGTAGTGAGTGTAGCAGCAGAAAACACTTGTGCTACTCCAATACACACGAAATAGTCAACCAAGCCAGAAATTAAGGAAAATGCCAGCAGTGTGTAGCACAAAGAAATGACATTTGCAAACACTGTTTTCGATGTGGACAAGCGGGGCACAGAGCCATTGGTTGTCTCCTGAAAAACAACTCGCTGGGAAACCAAGTGAGGTCACTGGGGAGGGACCACCAGTGACCCTAGCGAGTGAAGAGTCCCCTGTCACTGTAAACTCATGTTAAAGATGAAACATCACCAACTACCCAGTCATACAAACGAAAAACAGTACAGCAAAACGGAAACGTATAGCCAATTTGATTGGTGGTAGATGTATGTTCAGCTGTCACCTAAATGGGGTGTCAGATGTTACTGGATAGTGGTGCACAGGTTAGTATAGTATGGAAGTCTTGGGTGGAACAAGCCTTACCAAATGTCAAAATCTACTGTCAGACCCCCCCCCCCCGCTCAAAATTACAGCTGCTAATGGGACAGTTTTACTGTTTGATAGGTGGATTGAAGTCCTTCTGGAGATTAAAAGTCAAAAACATGGGAGAGTAGCAGTACATGTGCCAATGCTAGTGAGTAGAAGCTGTATGACTAGCCCACTGCTAGGTTTTAATGTGATCATCATGGAAAACGAACAGCTGAATTGCATTGGCCTGCTGCACTTATTGTCAGAGGCAATGAGTGTCCGAAGGCGCACCGTTGAAACTCTTGTCTCCGCTATTAATGAGATGTAATTTCAGGAAGAACCAGCAAGCCCTGTGGTGAAAGTTTGGAAGAGAGGGCTCACTGTTCAAAGGGGCCAAATTTGCGAGATGAAATGTCACCTCACAATGTTGTCAGAAGGAAGGACCATGTTATTTGAGCCAGCCATGGAGAGCAGCTTACCAGATGGGTTGGAACTGTTTTTGGCTCTGGTTGATGTGCCAGCCAGTGCCTCAAAAACTGTGAGAATGCCAATTCAGAATCCCACACAGCACGACATATTCCGACCTCCAAAAGCTGTTCTGAGCCTCTTTGAAGAGATTATAGGTCTCAAATCTGTGAGTATTCTCCTAGCTCCCCAGACTCCAACCAATCAGAACAATGACGCTCAACTCAAGTAAGTGCTGCTGCTGACCATAAAAATGGGAGCCAGGAAGCTCACAGAGTACACCTTTCCCAGGACAAATGGCATCCACCAGTAGATTTAGACCATAGTACTAAGGGTGAGCTGGAGGTGGTATGCCAAATGCTCTTTGAAGAATCCAATGTGTTCGCCCGAGAGGAGGGGGACATTGGCTGTATTCCTGACTTAAAGCTGAAAATCAACACAGTGGATGACAACCCTGT
This sequence comes from Lampris incognitus, assembly GCF_029633865.1. Taxonomy (NCBI): domain Eukaryota; kingdom Metazoa; phylum Chordata; class Actinopteri; order Lampriformes; family Lampridae; genus Lampris; species Lampris incognitus. The sequence goes on along the minus strand of NC_079215.1, from coordinate 40,407,469 downwards.
TCAAAAATGTTACAACTTCAGTCCAAAACCCCTAAAGGAGTACATGCAAAATCTAGATAGAGGCAGCCAGAAAATCTGTGTCAGCTAATCCCCCTGTGGTTTGTGTGCATAAGAAAGACCACAGCCTGCACCTGTGTGTAGACTTTCGTGAACCAAACCATAAGACCATAATCGATTGTCATCCCTTGGCACAGATTCAGGGTCTGCTGAATAGCTTGGGAGGCAACTCATGGTTCTCCATATTAGATCAGGGTAGCACATTCCATCAGGGTTTTGTGAGCAAGGAATCCAGACATCTAACAGCCTTTAGCACCCCCTGGGGGCTGTATGAATGGGTGTGAATACCATTCGGACTGACGAATGCACCCGCTGCATATCAGCGATGTATGGAGGGAGTGTTAGAGGGCATAGAGATAAGTGTTGTGTGCCATATTTAGATAATGTCCCTTGCTACTCCAAAACCTTGGATGAACATGTGGACCACCTTAGGCAAATTCTCTGCTGGATGAGACAACACCGCATCAAACTCCGTCCAACAAAATGTAAATTCTTAGAGGAAAATCCATTACATGGGCGGATGGTGTCAGGGAAAGGGATCCAGATCGATCTGGAAGATTTGGAAGCGGTGATGGCCCTGAAAAAGAAGAAACCCCACACAGTCAGAGAGGTCCAGACACTGCTTGGATAGTTATTAGTGGTCATTCATCCAAGACTTTTCACGTCTGGCGAGGCCCCTGTTTGAACTCCTCCAGAGCCCAGCTGAGATGAGTGATACCACCAAAACCCAGACCAGCAAGGGTCAAGGTCAAGTGAAGAAGGGAGATATGGGACAACTCCCCTCCCGCACACCCATTACTTGGTCTACCGAACACCAGACTGTGGTATCAAGGTTTGTAGAGATGCTGACTAACCCTTCCATCCTAGCCTATCCGAACTTTGATCTTCCATTCGTATTGCACACGGATGCATTAAATGAAGGCCTGGGAGCAGTATTATACCAACACTAGAACAACAAACTGCATGTCATCGGGTATGGGTCCAGGACATTAAAACCTGCCAAGAGAAACTACCACCTCCTCTTCGGTAAACTCGAGTTCCTGGCACTCAAATGGGCCATCTGTGACACATTCAGGGATTATCTGTATTACGCTGCAACCCTCACGGTCTATACAGACAATAATCCTTTGACCTATGTCCTGAGTGTACTGCAAGGTTAAATGCTTTGGGACACAGGTGAGTGGGGGAGTTGGCAGACTTCCACTTCGACATCAAGTATAGACTGGGGAAAATGAATGCAGATGCCAATATGTTGTCCAGGTACCCAGTGAACCTTCAACATCGAATGGGTGAGCATACAGAGACAGTGTCACCAGAGGTGCTGTCTGCAGTGTGGCAAGGAAGCAAAGCAGTCCAAGACAACGATGTTCCCTGGGTGGCTGCGTTGCAGCTCAACTATGAAGATGAAAATGCTGTGTCGACAGATAGTGCTTCTAGTGTCATACCTGAAAACATCAGAGATGCACAGCAAAAGATCCAGCGATCAAAGAAGTTGTGTCCTTGAAACTCAACGCATGGACTCCCAATGAAAAAGAGAAATAAGCCATAGGGAGACAGACAAGAAGACTACTCTTTGAGTGGAACAAGCTAGAGGTAGATCATGGAGCTGGAAAACGGAGCAACACAAGACAACTGGTCCTCCCTGAAAGGCTGAAACCATTGGTGTTGAAGAGCTTGCATGATGACATGGGGCATGTAGGTGCTGATAAGGTGATCCATCTCGCTCATGAAAGGTTTTATTGGCCTTACATGCAGCAAAACATCAAGGACTACGTGACAAAGATATATATTTGCATCAAACAAAAACATCCTAATGTACCGCAGAAAGCTCTGATGGGATCCATCACAACCAGTGCACCATTTGAGTTTGTCTCTTGATTATTTACACCTGGAGCCAAGCAAGGGAGGATATGAGTATATCCTTGTACTCATCGACCAGGCATACCCAACGAGGAACAAATCAGGGAAGACAACAGCTGAAAAGATATTTCAGGATTTTATCCCTCGTTTTGGGTACCCGGATAAACTTCTTCAAGATCAAGGATGTGAGTTTGAGAATAGTCTGTTCCAAAGACCGCAGCAACTGGCAGGAATTACTGTTTCACGAACTACTCCTTATCATCCACAATGCAACCCGGTGGAAAGACTAAATCCCACACTTCTTCAAATCCTGCACACCCTACAAGAGGAGAAGAAGAGCGAATGGAAAGATCGTCTGCCTCATATCGTGCATGCTTAGAACTGTGGACATCAATCTACACCATTCTTCTGCATCCTGCCCTCCTACGGATACCAAGGGACTTACAGCTACAGATCCACTTGTAAGGTACCACCGTTTGTTATGCTCATAGAGTTAAGTGACTGGTCTCACCGCTCCCAAGCACTGACTCAGGCCTGCAGTGAGGGGTTTTTGTTTCATTTATTATTATTTTTTTGCCGGCTTTTGTGTGTGTGTGTGTGTGTGTGTGTTCACAGAGGCCTATTGAAATTACAGTTGTTATTGTGTGCTGGTAATTGGCTATTTGATAAACATAAGTTGAAGGTATATTAGATGTATACTAATTCATATATTTTGTATTGATAATTGGATTTTTTTCTATAAAAATACACTAAAATTGTATTATTTAAACTTACCTGAGTTGTATGTTTATGAATGGATTTAAAACTGCATTAGATTTCAGTTCATAGTGTATAGGCCTGCATGATTAGATACATAGATCTGGACTAATTAAAAACAGTATATAGAATCATTTGATTGATCAGTAATTCAGTCAAAATAGATTTGTGTTATGGGTGATTTATAATTCAGTAATTCAGGAGCTCAATCTAATATTGAAGTCAGTTACAGTACAAGAACACAGGGCGCGTCTCTAATACTAAGGAATAGGTGGGCTACATAAATGGAGGCACCGCTGGGATTGGTTTGAGTTCCTAGTCAGGCTTGATCGCCAACTAAAGAAGCAAGATAGTGAAACCCAGCAGTTAAAATTAAAATGCAAATGCAGTTAAAAAATGTTTGTGAAGAAGTTAAAGAACTGGTGCCAAGGAGAGGCACTGGATGAGAGTCATGCGCTAATGACTGTTGTCCTTGAAAACACAGAAGTATCCGAAATAGAAAATGCCCTGCAGACGATAAAGTGCCTCGGACGTGTGTGCATGAGAGGCAGAATGTTAACTGAGACGTCGAGTGAATTCGTGGTGCTCTGTGAATGTAGAGGAAAAGTGAATGAGTCGGACGTTCCCCCTGAAGTGCTTCTGGCAGAAGGAGCAAAAGCCTGGCCAATCTATGTTGCGTCTGAGAACCAAGAACCAGCTGATGTTTAACAGTAAGGTGAGTGCTCTGCTTCAAGCTGAGGGGAAATCTGTGGAGGACTTGCAGGCTTTATTCACAGAGTCAGAGCAAGCCCCTTCCTCCATTGAGTCCATTCTTTGTGCAGTTGGCGACCTATTAGATAAAACAGGAAAGCTCTCTCTGGAGAGTGGAGGATACCGACGCCTGCACATTTTCTCATGTAGTATACCTACTCCAGCAGGAGAACAACAGTTCGACCATTGAATGGAGCAGGCTTACCTGATGGTGGAAGAGAGTGACTGCCCCCCAAAAGAGAAACAGAGAAAGATAATGGAAAGCTTAAAAGTGCAGGCACTGGAAGTAGTGAAAGCAGTGCGTTCCAGAAAAATGCTTGGAAGCTCTAGAAAGTGCATTTGGACTAGCTGAATCAAGAGATAATTTGTCTTTCGCTTTGCGACTGCAGCGACAACAACCTGGTGAGAAACAGTCAGATTTCTTAAGGAGATTAGAGCGTTGTCTCTCCAAAGTCATACAACAAGGTGACCTCCCGGCCAGCAACAAGGATCAAGCTCATATTGATCAACTAACTACTCAAAGGGGTGTTTGATGCTGACCTGATGTTAATCCAGTTGTGACTGAGGGAAAGGAAGGCTAACCCTCCAACATTCCTTGAACTGCTATGAGAAATCTGCACAGAAGAGGAATATGAAGCCTCTAGAGCCAAGCTAAATCCATCTGTGCCCACAGTCCATGCTAAATCATAGGATGAAAACAAGCCATCAGAGATACAAAATCTAAGAGCTGAGATCAAGGAAATGAAATCACTGTTTGCCACACTGGCAACAAAGCCTCGCTAACTCACAGAGGAAAGGCATGAGGAACCACAGTCATCTCGGCACCAGTCTCTGAGACTAGTCTGGACCCTGAAGTAGCAGCTCCGAGGAAACAAGTGAAACAGTTGATAAAGAAAATGAACTCAAAAAAGTTCAATACAGCTGCAACCCCATCAACTGTGATGATGATGATGATGATGGACAGCACCCACCCTGCGCCTGATACCCCAACAAGACAGTCAACTGACGCAAATACATAGATCTGTTACTGTTGTGGGGAGAACAGACACATTACAGGAAAATGCATAAATCCTGAGAATCAAGACAAAGTAATTAAGAAGCTTATTGGAGCTCTCAAAAAAGCCAAAAGTGACGACCCAGGGTCTGCCAGTACTGCAGCTAAAGCTGATGCAGATTGCACAGTCAGGAGGAGTGCAGTGGATAGTTTCAAGACAGCAGACCTACCAGAAGGCTTAATAGGGCCCCCCTTCCTTGGAGCCACTAAAAGTCAATGGACAGCTGCGTGATGCACTGTTGGACAGTGGCTCACGTGTAAGCATAATCTTTGAGTCCTGGTATCAGCAGCATCTGTCAAATGTCCCCATCTGTCCTGTGAGCAGATAAGACATTTGGGGCTTAAGTGACTCTAGTTATCCTTACCTTTATGTGGTTGTAGATATGGAGTTTCCAAAGAAAGTGACTGGAGCTCCGACCACCATGTCAGTCTTGGCCCTGATTTGCCCTGACCCGGCAGGTCCTGACCAGACACCTGTGATTATTGGGACCAAAGCCCGCCTTATCAAACAACTTGCTCAGCTGTGTGAAGATACACCTGGGTCATACATGGCTCGAACCTTAGGCATCCAAAGCATCTGCCCAGAGCCCACAAAGAGCCACACAAAGTTGCTTCAGGAAGGTGATGATGACAGAGTAGGATGTGTGAAGTGGCAGGGTCCTGGTCCATTGTCACTACCTGCAGGACACAGCTGTCATGCTACGTATAAAGTCGAGATAAAGCAGCCTCTGCTGGATGAAATTTTGATGGTGGAATCCTCATCTACAAGCCCTCTTTCTGCAGATGTCCTGTTACAGTCAATGGCGATTCCCAGCCACACTGTTGATGTTAACCAGTTCACAGTTCTCGTCCAGAATGTGTCCCTCAAAGACAACCATACCTGTGGGTACCACCATAGGCTACCACAGATGTAGTCAAGGCAGTGTCGAAACAAGAGTCAGTCACTGAAGAATATGACACCAGTCACCCCGAATTTGGAGACTCGCCAGTTCCAGAAGAGTGGAAAGAAAGACTTTGACAAAAACTGTCTGAGAGAGCAGATGTATTCTCACGACATGAACTGGACATGGGACTGGCAAAAGGAGTGGAGCACAATATTCACCTGTCTGATACGCGACCATTTCGTGTACGCTGCTGATGCGTTGCACCTGCTGACATCGATGATGTGAAGCATCACATCCAGAAGCTGTTGGCTACCAGCAAAGAATCCACAAGCCCATATGCTTCACCAATAGTGATTGTCAGAAAGAAGAATGGAGAGATACAGATGTGCATAGATTACCATACCAGCCGAACTGTCCCCCGACCAGTACACCACTCCCTGGATTGACAAGGCTCTGGACTGCCTCTCAGGCAGTAATTGGTTCTCTGTCTTGGATTTGCTTAGTGGCTACTACCAAATATCCGTGAAGGAGGAGGACAAGGATAAAAACAGCATTCATTTGTCCTCTGGGATTCTACGAGCTCGAAAGAATGCCTCCAGGCATCACAGGAGCGCCGGCAACTTTCCAGAGATTGATGGAAAAAGCGGTTGGAGATATGAACCTCCTGATCATCTTTGGGAAGTCACTGGAAGAACATGAGGAGAGACCCCTGAAAGTCCAATACTGACTCCAAGAAGTTGGAAGTTTGTAGTTAGTATATAGAAGTATATAGTTTCAAGCGATGAAGATGAGAGAAGACAGTCTAGTAGTCCTACAACAAGAGTGACTCCCAAACAAACTAGGCCAAGAAGATGAGTTAAACCAACAATGAAACTTTCATATGATGAGCCTGGTAAAGCCAGAGATCAACCCCTTACTATTGTGCACAGGGGTGTTTTTATTAAGATTGGAAAGAGCAAGAGTATGTCTGCTTACACTACACTCTTTATGATGTTAACAGTTCAGTTAATTGAGTCCGCTGAGGACAAAAGACATTTAGAAGGGGGAGGGTGTAACCTAGTTAAAAAAAGATGATGCATGGTTATAAATAATCATATTGACATACGTTATGGCCTTAAATAAGTTAAAAAGATACTATTTTCAGGGGTTAAAATATATAAGTTCATGTTTAAAAAGATGCTGTGGAATAAATAAGAACAATATAACATTTTTATTTTGAGAAGTTCATGGTTATAAAATAGAAACTTTTATTGTGAAGAAGTTCATGGTGGTAATAAGTTAGAATCATGTGGTATCCTAAAAAAAAGACCTTAATGCTTGTCTGTCATTGGTTGATGTGATGTGAGGGATGGGAGGATCCCCGATGTAAGATGGAAGAATATGCGTGTCTAACGAGAGAGAAAGCTGTATGTAGTTTTCGCTAGATCAAGCTATTGTGAATGAGCCAACAGTTTGAGATTTACACCGTAGTAGGGTTGTGAGTATCTTTGATTGTCAATGAGATAATCTACAGCCGGACATTCATGCTACATGTTGAGCAGCAGAAGTTGCAGCTCGAAGTTCGCATGCTGTTCATGTGTAGGTTAGCTTAGCCGAGTGTCTTTCATTAGCAAAGTGAATGGACTGTTAGCCACTGTTTAGCTAGTACAGCTAACACAACGAGCTTACGTTTGACTGTCACCAACATGGAGACAAATTGAGGGAAGTTTTGCCAAACAGAGGAAACCAGATAGCGCTATGAGCTTCGTGGGCATAGTTCCTCTGGCTAATTAGGATAACTGCGCGGACATTGTCGCACGTGGACATAATTCTACATCCATTCTGCACCATTCTTGTGCAACCTGCCCTCCCATGGATACCAAGGGACTTACAGCTACAGATCCACTTGTAAGGTACCACCGTTTGTTATGCTCATAGAGTGAAGTGACCGGTCTCACCGCTTCCAAGCATCGACTCAGGCCTGCAACGAGGAGTTTTTGTTTAATTTATTATTATTTTTTGCCTGTGTGTGTGTGTGTGTGTTCATAGAGGCCTATTGAAAGTATAGTTGTTATTGTGTACTGGTAATTGGATATTTGAAAAAAATAAGTTGATGGTATACTAGAGGTATACTAATTAATATATTTTGCATTGATAATTGGCTTTTTCTATGAAAAATACACTAAAGGTATTATTATTTAACTTACCTTAGTTGTGTGTGTATGAATGGGTTTAAAACTGCATTAGATTTCAGTTCATAGTGCATAGGCCTGCATGATTAGATAGATAGATCTGGGCTAATTAAAACGGTATATAAAATCATTTAGTAGATCAGTAATTCAGACAAAAGAGATTTTGTGTTATTGGTGATTTATAATTCAGTAACTCAGTCTAATATTGAAGTCAGTTACAGTACAAGAACTCAGGGCCCGTGTCTGATACTAAGGAATAGGTGGGCTACAGAGACAAAGCAAGAGAGGCGAGATTGAGATGGTTTGGACATGTGTGGAGGAGACTTGCTGGGTATATTGAGAGAAGGATGCTGAATATGGAGCTGCCAGGGAAAAGGAAAAGAGGAAGACCAAAGAAGAGGTTTATGGATGTGGTGAGGGAGGACATGCAGGTGGCTGGCATGACAGAGGAAGATGCAGAAGACAGGATGAGAAGGAAGGAAATGGATGAGCGGCGAAAGTAGTAGTAGTAGTAGTCTCAACGGCAAGCCTAGAGTAGTAAAATACAGTGTCAAAAGGCAAAGCAACACCTGGAGCAATTTATGTTCACAATGCACAGGTTAAACGAACCTCAGTGCAGACTCTAAGTATTTCAGAGTGGTCTGAGTTCATTTGAAGTGTTCACATATGCACAAAAAATGCTGACTAATTGCTCTGAGTTCATTTTGAGGGCTGAAAAGGGACCAAGTGTGAAAATACCCTTTCAAACTGGTATTGCGGGGTGTTTAATCGGGGCAGGCTAGGCTAACTGCTAGCCCAGGGGTGGCTAACCATGTGCCATAGAGAGCCATGTGTATGCAGGTTTTCATTCCAGCCGGACTCCTACCCAGTTGATTTCACTGATTAGCAACCCTTCAACCAAAGAGGAAGAATGTATCAGTGAAATCACCTGATGTGGAGTCGGGTTGGAACGAAAACTTGCATACACATGGCTTTCCATGGCACGTGGATAGCCACTGCTGTGCTAGCCTATGCAGACTGGGGGTTCCAACAGTCATCCTGGACGGCGTTTGTTCCCTTTGACAGTGTTTTTTTTTTTTAGTTTGGATATATGTGTTAGGTTGAATATGTGTGTTCTTGTAGTTCTTGAATGTGTTTTGTCTGTATTTTGCACTACTACTGGGGGCTGGGGGAAATGGCATTTCGTTTCATTTCATGTGCGCAAGTACATGAGGTGAAATCACAAATAAAGTGTTCCTGATTAAAGACTCGACGGACGTTAAAGTGCAGAGAGTGGTAGCAGGTGGTGCATTGGAGGAAAGGGGTCTTTCTGTGGTCTCATTCAGGCCTGAGTGAGAGAAGTGAGACAGGTGGTCAACCCCTTTAATGTTCTGAGGCTTTTAATCTGTGTGTGTGGCTGGAAAACTGGGCATATGGTAGAAAGACAAATGATCCTTTACTGGCAGAGCTGTGATAAGGCTTCTGCTAGTGTTGCTGGGTGTTTCATGTGGTTATATCCAACTTATGCTGCCAATCAGAGGAATTTGTGTGTGGCACGGCTAAACACCTGTGACATATATTGCAGTCATTGTCTGAAATGGTTGGACATTAACTCTTTGTCCAAGCATTCAGAAATATAAATGTCACCTGTCCAAGACAACTGAGAGCATTGTAAGAAGGCGACAGATGTACTCTCGGGGGGGGGGGGGTAAGAGTACATCTGTCGCCATCTTACAATGCTGTGATTGCAACCATTGCCCAATGGAAATTGTTGCATGTTAGATGTGGGTATCCCGGCACCCATACCAACATGGTCCTAAACCCTGGCTGTGCCAAATGATGGACGCTAAGCAGGTATGGACTTGGCCAATACTTGGATGAGAGACCTCCCAGGAAAACTTGAGTTGCTGTCGGAAGTGGTGTTGGGGGGCCAGTAGGGGGCAGTCTTCCCCCTGGTCCTAATAAAAACAAAAAATATCAAACCCCAATGCCCCAGTGCAGTGACTGAGACACTGTGCTGTAGGAGATGCCGTCCTTCAGATGAGATGTTAAACCAAGGTCCTGACTCACTATGGTCATTAAAGATCCCATGGCACTTACCACAAAAAGTAGGGGGTTCCCCGGTGTCTGGCTCTCTCCATCTGGCCACCTTATCATCCCGCCATGTAACTGGCTCAATGATTCCTCCCTCTCCACCTCAAGCTGATGGGTGGTGAGCGTTCTGCTGCAAAATGGCTGCCATGCATCACCCAGGTAGTGTTACATATTGGTGGTGGTTGAAGTGAGTTACTCCCTTCAATGTGAAGTACTTTGGGTATCTAGAAAAGAGCTATATAAATGTGATTGTTATTTTTACTATTATTAATCCTCTGTGAATAGTACACATTGCCATTGTAACTAGTTAATGGTCACAGCAATTTGCTCATGAAGTTTATTGTTGGTTTCGGTCGTTATGCCATTGTATTGGTTATAAAGGTGGGGATACCTGCAGTCAGTTGAGATTGAAGAGGTCACTTAGATGAGTTATAAACCTTTCTGTCAATAAGCATTATGTCCAGATGAACTGATTCAACTTTCTGTGATGTTCATGTAATGTGCTAAGGTTATTCATAGACATGTCTCAAAGTCAAATGGCAGGATGAAAGAACTGCATGTCTAATCCTGGATATCTGAAACTATTCAAACAATATGAAGAACGCTGGAGGACAACAAAGCCCCAGTGGTATTGTGTTGATCTATATATCCCAAAAACCGGTGATATGATTGGTCTCTTGAAACATTGAAATACTGATGTAAGAGTTTGATTTCAGCCAAAAAGTCCAGTCAGTGTTTGAAGTCATTAAGTGAAAGCATATATATATAAAAAAAACAAAAACAAAAACATTTGGCTCACAAATGGGGGCTGTCTTGTGTTTTGGAAAGAAGCAGGTGCATTTTGGGTGCTTCAAAGCACAGCGGTGTCACTTTGCATAGGGGCCACCCCTCATTACTGTTTCCACTCGATGGATTGCATCAACTTTGTTTTTCTTTGTGCATTAGCAAAAAAAACCCAAACTGTCAATATGGCAGTTTGGGTTTTGAGTTTCCAGGTCCCATGTTCCAGAGAGAGAGAGAGAACAGGTTGTTTTGGTTGGGAGTTGTTAAGAGAACTGAGAGTTGGGGCCTCATTTGTAAATAGGCCCCTAGTTCATTTGATGTTGGTGGGTCAAGCCTGCATCCCAGCAAGTGATGGATTTGACAATAGTGGGATGTTTCCACGAGTAAAGGACTGTACCTGTTAGTTAGACCATTGAAATATGCAAGTCAAAGTGAGAATGTCTGATGAATAGTGTGACCACGCATGTCAAACATATCTTCTCATTCTGCTATACACCATTTGGTATACCAGATTATAATATCTGTCACATCATCATCACTACTGGTTATGTGCTCTGTGTACATGCTCCTATATTGTCTTATAGGCCTCGTCCTGTCAGAAGTCTGTACTGCATTTTGCCTCAGTACCAACAAGGTGATGTTCCCAGAATGTGATTAAATTTGAAACAAGCTATTCAGAATTGGTAGTTTTGATTGGTGCTTCTGTTACCAGCACTGTTATTAGGTACAGTGCATCCGTTAAGTATTCACACCCCTTCACTTTCCCCAAATTTTTTTATGTTACAGCCTTATTCCAAAATGGATTAAATCCCTTTTTTTTCTCATCAGTCTACACACAATACCCCATAATGACAAAGTGAAAAAAGTTTTGTAGAAATTTTTGCAAATTTATTAAAAATAAAAAACTGAAATATTTCATGTACATAAGTATTCACACCCTTTGCTATGACACTCAAAATTGAGCTCAGGTTCATCCTGTTTCCACTGATCATCCTTGAGATGTTTCTACATCTTGATTGGAGTCCACTTGTAGTAAATTCAATTGATTGGACATGATTTGGAAAGGCACACACCTGTCTATATAAGGTCCCACTGTTGACAGTGCATGTCAGAGCAGAAACCAAGCCATGAAGTCAAAGAAATTGTCTGTGGACCTCCGAGACAGGATTGTATCGAGGCACAGATCTGGGGAAGGGTAAAAAGAAATGTCTACAGCTTTAAAGGTCCCGAAGAGCACAGTGGTCTCCATAATTCGTAAATGGAAGAAGTTTGGATCCACCAGGACTCTTCCTAGAGCTGGCCGCCCAGCCAAACTGAGCAATCGGGGGAGAAGGGCCTTGGTCAGGGAGGTGACCAAGAACCCGATGGTCACTCTGACAGAGCTCCAGCGTTCCTCTGTGGAGATGGGAGAACCTTCCAGAAGGACAACCATCTCTGCAGCACTCCACCAATCAGGCTTTTATGGTAGAGTGGCCAGATGGAAGCCTCTGCTCAGTAAAAGGCACATGACAGCCCGCTTGGAGTTTGCCAGAAAGCACCTAAAGGACTCTCAGACCATGAAAAACAAGATTCTCTGGTCTGATGAAACCGAGATTGAACTCTTTGGCCTGAATGCCAAACGTCACGTCTGGAGGAAACCAGGCACCTCTCATCACCTTGCTAATACCATCCCTACAGTGAAGCATGGTGGTGGCAGCATCATGCTGTGGGGATGTTTTTCAGCGACAGGAACTGGGAGACTAGTCAGGATCGAGGGAAAGATGAATGGAGCAAAGTACAGAGAGATCCTTGATGGAAACCTGCTCCAGAGCACTCAGGACCTCAGACTGGGGTGAAGGTTTACCTTTCAACACGACAACAACCCTTAGCACACAGCCAAGACAATGAAGGAGTGGCTTCGGGACAAGTCTGTGAATGTCCTTGAGTGGCCCAGCCAGAGCCCAGACTTGAACCCCATTGAACATCTTTGGAAAGGCCTGAAAATAGCTATACAGTGACGCACCCCATCTAACCTTACAGAGCTCGAGAAGATCTGCAGAGAAGAATGGGAGAAATACCCCAAATATAGGTGTGCCAAGCTTGTAGCTTCTGTAGCCCGGTGCTTAATTGAGCTACTGTATGAAGCTACAATAAATAAGATAAATAAGTTACAGTTCATCTGATAAATAAGCTATATTCTCTTAATGGTTATAGACACTGCTATTTACAATGGTTACAAGTTGAGTGTATCAGTTATACAGTAAGCCCTAATGCCAGTTCGCTCATGGGCCTTGTTTATTTCAAGTGTTTACTGTATGGTTGCTGCCCATTGCTAATCTTTTCCTCTATCTGGATGAATATGTCATTCATCCCTTTTCTTTGTTTTCATTGGTCACTGTTTACTGTAACTAGCCAACCCGTATGTATGCTGAGATAAGGGGCGGGACATAGAAGTTTGACATCGGTGATTTGAGGTAAAGCGGTCAGAAAGCTAGACGACGAAGACGAATGAACCGAAGCTTCTCTGTGTTGTAACGTTAGCTGTTTGTACACAACGTTGGATCAACAGATTGTGACTCCTGTGGACTCGTGTGTAGTTATAGGATATCCCAGAGGTAAATACATGTTTCTGGAACTATTGTGTAAAACTGTGGCTACTCGTTGTGGCGTTAGAAGAGTGTTATAAGCTAATCGCGGCTAGCGGTTAGCCTAGCCGCTAGGCTAGCTACCGATTCATTCATATTCATGTTAGCTAACAAGTGTTGCTAACGCTAGCTATGTGACAAGTTGCTGCTAGGTTAAAACGAGCTGGTATTTGGACTTGGTCATTTATTCTATGCTGTTGATTCAGGATCGACAGTCGTGGTGTGTGGACCAGTGAAGGAAAGCTCTTCGGGTGGACAACAACGGAGACCGTTTCTCTTCTTGGTGCCTGTCACTGTTCGTGTTGCTGTGTGTGTGAGGATTCTTCGCGCCATTCGTCGCCTCTACTTCTCCGATCTGCGCTCACAGTGGAGCGCCTGTCGCCATTCCCCCTCTCATCTCTGCCTCTTTTCAGCTCTCTTCTCTTCTCCCAGCCTGCTTTGGCTACTCATCACCCTGGCCCGGGTTCCGTGAGTACCGGTACCCATCCCAAGTCTGCACGTGCTTTTATTTATGCTTGGTCGGTCAGTAAACAAGCGAAGTGGCCCGGACAGTTTTTAGGCCAGCGTTCACTTTCAACAACAACAGGCCTGCAACGGTAACTGCGGTGACGGACTGTTACAGTGTGTGAGTGTGTGTGTGAATGGGCCGGCCATTTTCTTTTATTTGTGATACATGTACATATTGATTGTACATTGAGTTGATTTTGGGAATTACTTTGATTATTGATTTAGAATTGGAATAGGCTTGTAGCCTATTTGTTTAATTGGATTTGTATATTGTAAATTATTGTGATCTTTCTATTATGTTCATTCACTAATTAATACAAATACACTTTATTAACCTTTGTGTGGTTAATAAATATTCACCGTTGGTATTTGTATTTAAAGCAAAAGTGTTGCTTCCTTAATTAAATAGATAAGATCCTAAAATATAATTACATTAAAGGTACACAAGGTATATTAAAGGTATATTAAAGATACACATGGTATATTAAAGGTACATAAGGAAGTTATTCTAACCACTTCCTCTAGTTGATGGAGGCACTAAGCGTCAAATTTACATAGTTTATCACTTCAGGTAATAGTGCTCAGTATTCATTAGAAGAACTCAGGCCCCGCCCACATGGGAGGGGTTACACTTCATACCCAAGAAGACTTGAGGCTATAATCGCTGCCAAGGGTGCCTCAACCAAGTACTGAGTAAAGGGTGTGAATACTTATGTACATGCAATATTTCAGTTTTTTATTTTTAATAAATTTGCAAAAATTTCTACAAAACCTTTTTTGCTTTGTCATTATGGGGTATTGTATGTAGATTGATGAGGAAAAAAAAGGAATTTAATCCATTTCGGAATAAGGCTGTAACATAACAAAATGTGGAGAAAGTGAAGGGGTGTGGATACTTTCCTGATACACTCTACATGTGCAGTGAATTTGGGGGGCAGCCGGGAATTGCTGCAGCTGGGATGCAAACCTGGGTCGCCCGTACCACAGGCCACTGTGCTAACCAGTCAACTAAAGGGTCAGGCACTTAAGTCAACTGGTTAATGTAGTCACCTGTGGTGGTGGAGACCCAGTTTTGTGTCCTGACTGTGGTGGTTCCCTGCTACCACCCGAATTCGCTACATTGGTGTTGGAAGTGGGATGGTGAGACCGTGAGGGCAATGAAAGCATGTGTGCCCAGGGGCGTGAGGGAGCTGGTATGCTGAAGCGTGGGGATGTGCTTCCTGAAGGAGGAGGGTAGTGTAATGAGCATGAATGAGAACTCGCTAGCCCTTGACTAGCGGGTCGGACCCTTTAGTCGACTGGTCAACGTAGTCGCCTGTTGTAGTATATAGTGCCGCATACTGATACTAATACGGAAGTTGATGATGTGGAGGTGGAGTAAGTCTGTTAGTGATTCGTCCGGCCATGCGATCAGTATATGTGTGTGCAGCATGGGTAGTCGTTAATAAAGTCATCTCATGCAGTTAAAGTCAAGTCTCTGTATATTCATCAGCTAAGTTAAGTCTTCCGGTCATGTAAAACCATAACATGGTGTCAGAAGTCGGTCCATTTTGTCATTTTGCCGCAGTTGAGTCGGGAGAATGGAGTTTTCTACTAGCTAAAAGCTAAGCTAGCGTGTAAGGCGTACAGACAACGAAAGGTGAGCAACTGTCTGAAAATAGACCAGTTAAAGTTATCGTCGCCGCTATTGCTGACAGGCAACCTAGGAGGAAATTGGACACGATGGGAACAGCGCTTCCAAATATTCATGACCGCGAGTGGTGCAGATCGTAATGAAAAAAAGGTCAAAGTAGCCATTTTACTGCATGCACTAGACGAGGAAGCTCTCGAAGTGTATAACACACTTGATATTGACTATGATGAAGAAGAGACTGTAGAAGAAATTCTAGCAGCTTTCAGAACCTATTGTTAGCCTAAGAAAAACAGTGTTTGAAATACATCAGTTTTGGGTGCACCCTATCTCAGAATCTATCATGATAGAGAAATATGTGACAGAGCTCAGGCAGCAGAGTAAAGACTGAATTTGGTGTCTCGGAAAATGATATGATCAGGGACAAGATTGTGTTCAGTATAAATGACCAGCGCCTGAAAGGGAGACTTTTAAGAGAACCAAATCTTACATTAGAAAAGGCCATAGACACGTGTTGTGCTACTGTGACTGCTAAAGCACAAATACAAGCAATGGGTGCAGTGTCCCAGGAGAGAGCTGTACAGGCAGTGCATAAAAACAAAACAAAAGGACAGTCAACCATGGAATAAAGGACAAAAAAGGCCAGTTCAATACACACAGAACAAGGGACATGGGATCATATGCAGGAAATGTGGAAACTCACACAAGCTAAGGCAATGTCCAGCATATGGTGCATCCTGTCATAAGTGGAAAGCAGAACCGCTATGCAAAGATGTGCATGTCAGGCAAAGCACAGCATGGAAATACATTACATGAAGCGAATCCTGAAATAGATGCCCTGTTTATTGGAACAGTGAACATTAATCAGCTAGACCCTAAAGTTCACCAATCGTGGTACTCTGAAGTAAATGTAGGGAATACACTACCGTTCAAAAGTTTGGGATCACATTGAAATGTCCATATTTTTGAAGGAAAAGCACTGTACTTTTCAATGAAGATAACTTTAAACTAGTCTTAACTTTAAAGAAATACACTCTATACATTGCTAATGTGGTAAATGACTATTCTAGCTGCAAATGTCTGGTTTTTGGTGCAATATCTACATAGGTGTATAGAGGCCCATTTCAAGCAACTATCACTCCAGTGTTCTAATGGTACAATGTGTTTGCTCATTGGCTCAGAAGGCTAATTGATGATTAGAAAACCCTTGTGCAATCATGTTCACACATCTGAAAACAGTTTAGCTCGTTACAGAAGCTACAAAACTGACCTTCCTTTGAGCAGATTGAGTTTCTGGAGCATCACATTTGTGGGGTCAATTAAACGCTCAAAATGGCCAGAAAAAGAGAACTTTCATCTGAAACTCGACAGTCTATTCTTGTTCTTAGAAATGAAGGCTATTCCATGCGAGAAATTGCTAAGAAATTGAAGATTTCCTACACCGGTGTGTACTACTCCCTTCAGAGGACAGCACAAACAGGCTCTAACCAGAGTAGAAAAAGAAGTGGGAGGCCGCGTTGCACAACTGAGCAAGAAGATAAGTACATTAGAGTCTCTAGTTTGAGAAACAGACGCCTCACAGGTCCCCAACTGGCATCTTCATTAAATAGTACCCGCAAAACACCAGTGTCAACATCTACAGTGAAGAGGCGGCTGCGGGATTCTGGGCTTCAGGGCAGAGTGGCAAAGAAAAAGCCATATCTGAGACTGACCAATAAAAGAAAAAGATTAAGATGGGCAAAAGAACACAGACATTGGACAGAGGAAGACTGGAAAAAAGTGTTGTGGACGGATGAATCCAAGTTTGAGGTGTTTGGATCACAAAGAAGAACGTTTGTGAGACGCAGAACAAATGAAAAGATGCTGGAAGAATGCCTGACGCCATCTGTTAAGCATGGTGGAGGTAATGTGACGGTCTGGGGTTGCTTTGGTGCTGGTAAGGTGGGAGATTTGTACAGGGTAAAAGGGATTCTGAATAAGGAAGGCTATCACTCCATTTTGCAACGCCATGCCATACCCAGTGGACAGCGCTTGATTGGAGCCAATTTCATCCTACAACAGGACAATGACCCTAAACACACCTCCAAATTGTGCAAGAACTATTTAGAGCAGAAGCAGGCAGCTGGTATTCTATCGGTAATGGAGTGGCCAGCGCAGTCACCAGATCTGAACCCCATTGAGCTGTTGTGGGAGCAGCTTGACCGTATGGTACGCAAGAAGTGCCCATCCAACCAATCCAACTTGTGGGAGCTGCTTCTGGAAGCGTGGGGTGCAATTTCTCCAGATTACCTCAACAAATTAACAGCTAGAATGCCAAAGGTCTGCAATGCTGTAATTGCTGCAAATGGAGGATTCTTTGACGAAAGCAAAGTTTGATGTAAAAAAAATCTTATTTCAAATACAAATCATTATTTCTAACCTTGTCAATGTCTTGACTCTATTTTCTATTCATTTCACAACATATGGTGGTGAATAAGTGTGACTTTTCATGGAAAACACAAAATTGTTTGGG
This sequence comes from Lampris incognitus, assembly GCF_029633865.1. Taxonomy (NCBI): domain Eukaryota; kingdom Metazoa; phylum Chordata; class Actinopteri; order Lampriformes; family Lampridae; genus Lampris; species Lampris incognitus. The sequence goes on along the minus strand of NC_079215.1, from coordinate 40,389,808 downwards.
TGATCCCAAACTTTTGAACGGTAGTGTATGCCTGTTAAGTTCAAGTTGGATACAGGAGCAGAGGCCAATGTCCTGCCACTGAGGATGCTTAAGTCCATGAAAAGGAAGGCTAGGGGTGAATGGAGAGCACACCTACTACTACAGCCCACAAGAACAGTGCTGGTGGCATATGGAGGGATGAGATTGAGGCCAGAAGGGAAACTCACTCTCAAGTGCTCCACACCCAAGGCTCAGGCGAGTCTACCATTTTATGTATCCAGGCACTCCTCCATACCCATCCTAGGGAGGGAGGCATGTGAAGATTTGCATCTAGTAAAAAGGGTGGACATTGACACACTGGACGTGAAACATCCAATAACAAAAGAGTAGCTTATAGCTCAGCACCCAACTGTTTTTGAAGTTCTGGGGGAGTTTTTTGGGGAGTATCATATCCACATGAACCCCAAGGCTACACCAGTCATACATGGCTGCAGAAAAATTGCATTGGCAGTAATGGACAGACTCAAAGGCACTCTGGACGATCTGTTACAAGCTGATGTGATTGAACAGGTAACTGAACCAACACCATGGGTGAATAGCCTTGTAGTCACTGAAAAGAAGTACAAAAAGAAGTTATGGGTTTGCTTGGATCCCAGTAATTTGAACAAAGCAATACTAAGTCAGCATTACTCAATTCCTACAACTGATGAAGTTTTGAGCAGACTTGCTGGTAAGAAAATATTCACAGTGCTCGATGAAAAGGATGACTACTGGCAAGTAAAGCTAGACAAGGAGTCATCACTACTGCGCACATTTAACACACCATGGGGGAGATGTCGGTTCAAATGCCTACCATTTGGAATAAAGTCAGCAAGTGAAGTCTTCCAGCAACGCAACTGTGAAACATTTGGAGACATCCAAGGAGTTCATATCATAGCTGATGACATGATCATCGCTGCATCTACAGAGGAAGAACTTGATGAGATAATACAGAAGGTGATGGCCAGAGCGAAAGAGGCCAGCATGAAATTCAACAAAGAGAAAATACAGTATAAAGTGAGCAGTGTAAACTACATGGGCCACATTGTCACTGCAGAGGGTGTTAAGGCAGATGAAGCAAAAGTTAAAGCCACCTACAAAACAGGACTACAATGAATGCTTGGCATGATAAAATTCCTAGCACAGTATATCCCTGGTGAGGCCATCATTACAGCACCACTAAGACAGCGGCTATGGAAGGACAATGTGTTGCAGTGGCAACATGAACATGATGATGCAGTCAACAAACTGAAACATGCCCTCACAAATGCTCCTGTGTTCAGGTTCTTTGAGCCAAAGAAACAGCTCATAATACAGGCTTACGCGTCATCTAAAGACGGCCCTGGGGGCGTGTCTCGTACAAGAGGGCCACCCAATAGCCTATGCATCAAGGGCACTGACTGAGACCGAAAAGAACTATGCACAAATCGAGAAGGAACTCTTAGCTATCGTCTTCTCTATCAAAAAGATCCACCAGTATGAGTATGGGGTGAGGGTGAATGTTCAGTCAGACCACAAACCATTGGAAAACATCCTGAGAAACCCACTTGGAAAAGTTCCTTCCGGACTGCAGAGAATGCTGCTTTAGCTGCAGCGATATGACTTAAATGTCACCCACACACCAGGTAAAGATCTGCTGATCGCAGACACACTCTCACGAGCTGTAATACAAGAACAGCACACATCAGCAGATTATGTCATGGATGAGAAAGTTGCCTATGCTTTGGAGCCCACAGGTGCCTTGAGTACAGAGACTCTAGAGCAGCTCAAGGGTGAAACAAAGAAAGATGAAACACTGCAATTGTTGCAAGTCATACACAGAGATGGTTGGCCCTGACACAGGAAGCAACCAGACTCAAGACTGACACAATACTGGCTTATCAGACACACAGTGGCTGTGAGAGAAGGAATAATGTTAGCTGCAGATGGGATAATCCTCCCAAATACAATGAGAATAAAAATGCTACAAAAGCTACGTATAGCTCATCAAGGGATGCAGCGGACTGAAACACTGGCCAGAAAGCACTGGTACTGGCCAGGAATGAGAAGAGACATAGAACAAATGGTTGAGATTTGTGGGACGTGCCAGCAGTTCCAGCCCAGGAATCAGAAGGAGCCACTGATTTCACATGACATACCTGAGCTTCCTTGGCTCAAAGTTGGGGCTGACATCTTTGAAATAGAAGGTCAGTCATTTCTCTTGAAATACCCAGAGGTACTGAACATTAAGGACAAGACATTACACACTGTGATCAGCAAGATGAAGTCAGTCTTCTCTAGAATAGGAATACCAAAAGAGATAGTATGTGACCATGTGCCATTTGCAAGTCAGGAAATGAGAAACTTTGCAACGTCATGGAGCATAAAACTCATTCACTCCAATCTGGGTTATGCGCAGTTAAATGGACTAGCTGAGAGAACAGTGAAAACTGTGAAAATCGTGCTGAAGAAAGCACAACAAACAAACACAGACCCCCATCTTGAACTTCTCATTCTGAGTAACACACCTGTAACAAGCATGGCGTACTCCCCAGCACAAATGCTCATGGGCAGAGTCCTCAGAAGCACTCTACCAAGCTCCAGCACAATTCTCCGTCCAGCAGTGCCCAAAGATACGCATACACTCTACTCTCCAGAGTCTACAGAAAAGACAGCAGCAGTACTACAACAGAGGAGCAAAGCAGCTTCCAGAACTGCACCCATGTAGTACTGTTCACATGGAGACAGCACAAGGTTGGCACCCAGCTGTGCTCACAGCACGGAGAGGTGAACCTCGGTCCTATGACATAGTGACATCTTTAGGACAGCACTACAGATGCAACAGATGCCATCTGAGGAAAACACTACTCAGCGCTCAGATGAGCTCAGAAACAGAATTAACAGATGAAGGGCAAACCAACACACCAGACGCAGGTACAGCAGAGAGAGCTGGCATTGAGCTCTCCTCCTCGTCAAGGCCAGCTCAAACCAGGAGTGGTCAAATTATTCGACCACCTGAGAGGTACAAAGACTTTCTGATGAGCCAGAGGTGAGAGTTGCACTCCAACTATGCTCATTAATAATAATAATTAAAAAAAATGTTCAAGAAGAAAATCTGATTTAAAATGTTAGACTATTTGAGCAGCAAGTTAATTTTTTTTCTTATGTTAAAGCAAATGTGTGAGTTAGACAATAACAGTAATGAGACACAAAGTTCAGTCCTAAACAGATTTTCCTTATAGCAATGTTGAAGTGTAACGTTCATGTTGAGAAAGGAGGATGTAGTAAGTATATAGTGCCATGCACTGATACTAATACAGAAGCTGATGATGTGGAGGTAGAGTAACTCTGTTACTGATTCGTTCAGCCATGCGTTCAGTGGATGTGTATGCAGCACGGGTTGTCGTTAATAAAGTCCTCTCATGCAGTCAAAGTCAAGTCTCTGTAGATTCATCAGTTAAATCGAGTCTTGCGGTCATGTAAAACCATAACACCCGTGGTGCGGGAGACCTGGGTTCGTTTCACTGCTGCGGCGGTTCCCGGCTGCCCCCTGAATTCGTTACATATGGTTATCAAAAATATTAACCGCTTAAATTGTTATTTCTACCAATACCGACAAAAAAAATACAAATCCCATCCATGCTTGGATATAATATGTGGGAGGTTGAGGTTGATGTTACTGATTTGATAAAATCATTTTAAAACTCCACAAAAGTGTAAGGCTTGTCCATTTTGATCATACAAAGTTACAAAGGGACTTAGAATAACTGAAATCTATTTTCATAGCTTTTTGATGACTAAATTAATTGCATTTATTCCTTGAGGATAGTTGAATAGTCATTGAACTAGACTTATGGAACCTGTCAATTTGGAGATGCTAAGAGGGCACACTATTCAAACTGTTGAAAAATATGACTGTTGCAACGATTCCAAATTTCCTCTCCATCACCACCCCCCACCCAAACCTTCCTACAAGAAAAGCACTCTGGCTCTCCTCATTAAGGGGCTGTTTGTTCGTCCTTGGTAATGATCTCATATGGGGCTTTTTAGTAGAACACGGCGCTCTGTGATTGAATGGTTTTATGTAGAGTCAAGCTCTCAGGTTTGCACAGCGGGGCGCCACTTCAGATCACTCAGCGCAAATCCCTGTGGAGCACTGGGGGAAAACCATCGATTGCCACGCAGCCTTTCTCTCTCCCTTTTCTTCTTCTACTAGCCCCCCCCCCCCGCAAAGTAATCCACTTTAACTATCCCGTTCCATTTCCTCCCTCTACTTTTCCTCCTGGACCTGGTGATAAAGTGTTTTACTAGCTTAGTTACAAAGACAAGCAAAAGAAAAATAAACACCTGAGAGTGTCTAAGTATGTTTGTCCTTTTTGGTTAACTCTTTTTTAAGACACTTGTTGTGTACTCTTCTTTTTTTTTGCGTCACTGGTATTAAAACAAAAGGACTGTGGTCCATCCCATGGTGCTGCTCCACGTGAAGTGTGTTACAAATGGAATTCGAATGATGTCATCATCAGGATGGCCATATTGTTGATGTAGTACTGAAGCTGTCAAATGACAGTCTATATGACGGCTAGCATATAACATCTAATATACCATATTATATTGTCATCTATTATTACCATAAAATGTTCATTATCTATCACAAATTAGTGATGGTGTGCTGGGTTCTACAGGGCTGTAGTAAAACAGCAAATAAAAATGTTATGCTATCCCTACCATCTGCAGAAGTGTGGGGAAAAAGACAGATCGAGCTAAGATCTGTGGCTAGCAAGGATCAACAGGAAAAAGCTTATTTACTTTTTACTTTTGCCGTCACAACAATGTTTGATGATGATGTCGTTGGTGGCGCAAAACAAAGAATATCACTAACCTTGGCACAGATGAAATAATTGTAGGACTCAAATGACTTAAACACCTTCAGCCCCTGAGACGTGTATCCTAATATTACCCACTGAACACTAGACCTCATCTAGATGTCTATGTCTGTCTGTTTCCCATTGAAATTGCATGTAGCTTAGCCTATAGCACTCATTTAGCCTGGAAATCACGTGGTTATGAGTTTAGTACTAGTTTTAGCTCAATCAATAACAAGAGTGAAGTTATATTTTTGCAGAAACTACCATAATGTAATAACACTTGTACATTGGAAAAGTCAACATTTCACTCGCAAGTGTTGTTAATTTTTTATTTTGTTTTATTTTATTGAGCAAGGCTGTGCAAGAACAAGGTGCTAATGCTGAACATGCGACATGCGGTCACTAAAATGAGATACATTAATCACATTTTGTAATTTGTGATATTGGGCTATACAAATAAAATTGACTTGACTTTTAGTAAACCTGTAACATGGAAATATTGTCATTAAAATGGCGGTGAAACATCAGTCTTAAGTAACCTGCCTTGTAGATTTAGAAGGAAAAAAAAACTCTTTTCAACCAAAAATAGCATAGAAGCCGAGACCTCTTTTCACCTGCAAATCACCCCAAAAGTGTTCTCTGGATACATGTACAAGCCAGTTATAAATACGTTGTAACTTTCAATTATAGTAATCTTTCATCATGGAATTAGTTTTGTATGGGTGTTTTCCTCCATGTCTTTTATTTAATATTCTTTGACAAAGCCATCCTGTGCCTAACCTGCAATTTATCCTAGCCATGCCAGCTTATCTTCATGTCAACAATATGGGGGATTAGGTGTATGTTCCCTCAACCCAATGTCCCCCCAACACCAGTTCAGGTCCATGTGACTTCATGCTGCCACGCCCATTTCCTGTTTTGCCACAGAATGTCTGAATGAATGAATGAATGAATGAATGAATATCAAGTCACAGCCATTTCCTGTTTCTAGCATGTCACTGAAGGGGATCTTGTGAGGTGTCATAGGACTCAAGGTGCTTTCAAGTTGTGTCGGGTTTATTAGATATACGAGCTTCCCACTTGGAAGAGCATATGAACACCCTACAAAGTCGGATAATCAAATCGGGTACATCGGAATTCTAGGTGCAACACGAACTGGCCGAGTTCTGACATCATTGTCTATTTCAACATGGCCGCGCTCAATCGCGAACGTTTGGAGCATCTTGTTAACCTAACCGAACCCACTGAAAGTGATAACCGTGTGAACAAGTTAGCTTCGTTAATTTGCTAACAAATAATTCAGGCAGAATCAAGAAACGGAATAATTGGCCAGATAAAATGTTTAATAATCGCCGTATGCATTTCTTCTCCTCTTCAACATCAGAAAGGTACTGGTAACAGCTTTGGATGTATTTGCTGTACGCTAGCAGAAGCCACAAACAGAGCAGGCGTTTTGTTCTTCCCGGGTTCCGACCAAAAACAACTTTAATGCATGCAAGTCACGTGAACGACTTCCACACTCAGAAAAAACTATCCAACATGCACTTTAAAGCAGCATCAGTTCAGACACAGCCGCTCGTCAGTTGACCTAACAGGCCACAACCACTTCCTGTTTTAGACTCTTTACTAAAGAGAGCTTTGCGTGGATTTATTAGACTAGTCTTAGAAACAGTGACTCAAGGGTTCACCCTCCAGGCCATGCCCACTTCCTGTTCTAGCATCACTACCAAAGGGTGCTTTGTAAGGTGTCATAGGTGGGCACGGTGGCGCAGTGGTTAGCACTGTCACTTCAGAGCAAGAAGGTCGTGGGTTCGAACCCTGGTGGTTGTCCAACCTTGGGGGTCATCCCAGCTCGCCCTCTGTGTGGAGTTTGCTTGTTCTGTCCGTGTCAGCGCTGGGTTTTCTCCGGGTGCTCCGGTTTCGCCCACCATCAGAAAGACATGAATGTTAGGGTTAGTACTCTTGTCTGTGTCCTTGACCGAGCATGGCAAGACGAACTGGAGTTGGTCCCAGGTGCCGCACGGCAGCTGCTCACTGCTCCTACCTACACAGCTAGGATGGGTTAAATGCAGAGTGTAATTTCCCCATGGGGATTAATAAAGTATCTCTCAGGACTTGGCTCAGTGACAGCGAATTCACAGATGATGTCTCCAGATCCCTCTCACTTGTTTAAAAAATATGTCCAGAAGCATAAGGAACATTAATATGCTTAAGCTGACAGTTCACTAAAATTCCGACCACAAGTGAATGAATGCATAAGCAGGTTAAACACTGTTTGCGGGTTAAGAAAACCTGCCATTGTTATTTTCTCGCAATAAAAGACAGGCTTTTTAAAGGCCCTGATGCACTCAGCAATTTTTCCATCATCGTCAACCAATAATGTCAATATTCAATGTTGACAGATACTTTTTCTTTTCAGAAAAATCAACCAGGCAATATCAAATCAACAACGGGCACTCTCAGTCAAGGTAGGGAATTACCCTCCAATCACAGTCCAAATTTGGGGTCATGTGATCGTGCTGTCCTGAAAATTATTTGAACAATGGTAGCCATCCAAGTGCACTGGACTGAGGGAAAGGAGTGGGAACTGAAAAAAAAGTCTCTCGTAAGTGAGAGTGTTGAGAAAAAATTGTTGGGTTATAATAGTTTGTTAAACGTTTATTTAAATAGAAAAAGTGGTGTGTTTAACACCCTCTTGTGTTACACAAGTGTTGCAACTATGACAGCTGAGAAGGCCATTCTTTGCGTGGTTTTCGAAGAATTCATGGAGCCCAATGAAATCGGTTTAAATATGTGTTTGATATTACAAAATATGCTTGATGTTACAGTCACTGCCCTCACCGTCCAGAATATCAGAGAACATCCCAATCAAGAGAATGGGTATACATATGGAAACTGTTGTTCCTAGTTATAGTGATCCAACATTTGCCTTGCATTTCAGGATGACAAAGCAAATAGTTCAGGCGAAGTATAACCCACTTCTTACCTTCGAGACTGTGTTACGGTCTATTTCAGCTAATTATTTTATTATGAGCATTAAGAATCAGAATAATGTTTACTGGCCATGTAGGTTTGCACATACATGGAATTTGAATCTGGTTTCGTGGCTCTCTCAGTGACTGTTCCTGTTAGGGGTCACCACAGCGTATCATCTGTTTCCATTTCTTCCTGTCCTCTGCATCTTCCTCTGTGCATGTCCTCCCTCACCACATCCATAAACCTCCTCTTTGGCCTTCCTCTTTTCCTCTTCCCTGGCAGCTCCATATTCAGCATCCTTCTCTCAATATACCCAGCAAGTCTCTTCCACACATGTCCAAGCCATCTCAATCTTGCCTCTCTTGCTTTGTCTCCAAACTGTCCAACCTGAGCTGTCCCTCTAATATACTCGTTCCAAATCATGTTCTTCTTTGTCACTCCCAATGAAAATCTTAGCATCTCAACTCTGCCACCTCCAGCTCTGCCTCCTGTCTTAGTCAGTGCCACTGTCTCCAAACCATATAACATAGCTGGTCTCACAACCATCTTGTAAACCATGCAGTTGTTAACTTTTTTTGTGTGTTTTATTTGGTAAAAATGCCATAATACCCTTTCAGCTATCAGTAATATCAGTGGTCTGAGAATAAATCGGGATCTCGGTGTTATCCCCTGCCTCTGTATTCAGGAATCTGAAAATGCTCCTGCTCCCGTAAGCTTTGACCAATCAGGGCCTCTCTCTGGCATCTCCGCCCTGATAGTTTGAGGGGCTGTCCTTACTTCTTGTCAATCATGTTGCTGTCTTTGAGTTTCCTGAGCGTTCACGAGAAATCCATAACAATGGCAGACAACGAAGCTCAGGCAGCGTTGGAATCAACTCCTAGTAAATGTCTGATTCCTCCCTCGCCAACAACTGCATATTCAAGCAAAAAAAAAAAAAGTAAAAATACCGAAGATATTTTTACTTTTTTTGCCGAAAAAAAAAAACGTTCTTTTTTTTTACCGAAAAAAAATACCGTTCATGTGAGTGAGTTCATTTTTACCGGTAAAGATGAACTCACATGAATGAGCCTGAGTTTTGTTTGGGGGAAGGGCTACCTGAGGAAGGGCGGGGCTGGAGAAGGAGCAGGAGGGGATGGGGTGTTGGGGTTTGTGTTCAAAATCTCTCTCTCTTGTTCTTTTCTCCAGTTACCAACTGCAGCTTTAACTCTTGCTGGTACCCTTCTGTCACAAATCACTCCTGACACTCTTCACCCACTCCACCTTGCTTGCACTCTCTTCTTCGTCTCTCTTCCGCACTCCCCGTTACTTTGAACAGTTGACCCCAAGTATTTAAACTCATACACCTTCGTAAACTCTACTCCTTGCATCCTCACCATTCCACTGTCCTCCCTCTCATTAATGCATACATATTCCATCTTGCTCCTACTAACGTTCATTCCTCTTCTCTCCAGTGCAAACCCCCACCTCTCCAGGCTCTCCTCAGCCTGCTCCCTGCTCTCACTCCAAATCACAATGTCATCCACAAACATCATAGTCCACAAAGGCTTCTGCCTGATCTCGTCCGTCAACCTGTCCATCACGATTGAAAACAGGTAAGGGCTCAGAGCCGATCCTTGATGTAATCCCAGTTCCACCTTGAACCTATCTGTCATTCCAGCCACACACCTCACCACTGTCACAGTGCCCTCATACATATCCTGCACCACTCCTACATACTTCTCTGCCACTCCCGACTTCCTCATACAATACAACACCTCCTCTCTCAGTACCCCGTCATATGCTTTCTCTAAATCCACAAAGACACAGTGTAACTCCTTCTGGCCTTCTCTATACTTCTCCATCAACATTCTCAAAGCAAACATCACATCTGTAGTACTCTTTCGTGGCATGAAACTATACTGCTGCTCACTAATCGTCACCTCTCCTCTTAACCTAGCTTCTATTACTCTTTCCCATATCTTCATGCTGTGGCTGATCAACTTTATACCTCTGTAGTTGCTCCAGTTCTGCACATCGCCCTTATTGTTGAAAATCGGTACCAGTATTCTTCTTCTCCATTCCTCAGGCATCCTCTCACTTTCCAAAATTGTGTTAAACAAGCTAGTTAAAAACTCCAATGCCATCTCTCCTAAACACTTCTATGCCTCCACAGGTATATCATACTTGACTACTTGACTAGGTTTCTTAATTTTCATACAGTATTTATTTATTTTTCTATTTATAAGTGAAAGGTAATCATACAGATATTATGTGTAATTATGTTTAAATGCACAGTAATGTCATAAAAAGAAAGAAAAAATGCCTTGGTGAATGCACATTTCTATGGCACCTACCATAGATGGTTTCGTAAAGTGACCCATTTGCCAACAAAGGGGAAGAGCCCTGTGGTGACGCCAGTCATAACATCTGTTGTAATCTCAGACTTATGATTGTTTCATGTAATATTTTACAAGGCAAATGTGTCATCTCACACTATTGATCAAAAGAGATTTGGATTTTATAAAAGGTTCCTCAATTCACAGAATCACTATTTTGGAAACAGTGACACAATTTTTCTTAATGAGGCAGCAAGATACAGAAAACAATGAGCTCACTAATTTAACATATTTCATAAACAAACACACACACACACACACACACACATGCACACGCACATGCACACACAAAAACAAACACAAACACACCCGCTAAGTTTTAGATGGTATCTTCCATGGTCTATCAGATTGGGATCTGGAGGGTTCAAACAACCTGTGACATCACTTCCTCTCACACATGCAGGCACTGGTGGGAAATTGTACCACCATGACATCATGTAATGGTTTGCACATGTGGTGAGACCATTTCTGACCACCCGCCATTGGATGTTGGCTGCCAGTGGAATGTGAGGTTGAGTTTACAACAAAGTCAGTTTTTGAGTCTACCTTACCCACTGCGGCTTTGATTTTGATTGAGGCCCCATTCGGCTGGAGTAAAATTTCATGTTGCAGACATAATTGGCCTTGAAATTAAGCCTTTCTGCCTACTTAAGTAACATCAGGCCAGAGACCGATTAGAGTCCATTTCCACCTTAACCTTTAAGGCGAACGCGCACTTGAATCCCCTCTTTGATGATGTCACAAGACCTCCGCTCCTCAAGTTCTTTGTTGTTGTTATCATATTGCTCAAAGTCTTCAGTCCAATAACTCAATGTGACTCCTCGAACCCCTTTCATCCTGTTTAAAGACCTTCTCCCTTCACACATCTTGTATCCATCATCTGTCCCTCCCACACACCGTACGCACTCCTCCTCTGTTCTCACATTAATCTGTCCTTTCCTCCCTCACTCATTTCTACTCTGTCCAGATGAACATTCGTTTGTGTGAGGACCCCCCCCCATCCCACCTCAACTCCTCTCTCACTTACATGGTAACGGGAACTAATGAGTGTGTTGGCTGTGTTTGTCTTGGACCAGATTCGGGGTTCTGATATTGCCACTTCAGATTAGGTGTACTTCCAACGCTGCAGACGAGGTTTCCTCCTCGTGAGACTGGTGGGAGATGAGAGGATGGGGGGGAGGCGAAGACCGCTAATCCATCTCCTCATGATTTGTGCCATTTCGTTCAAACTAACGAAAAGCCACCAGCCATCGGAAATAACTTACAAAAGTAATTAACGCAATAGTTTTGTTGTGCTTGTGTTCATGAGCAAAACATTTTGTATATCCACCCACCTCGCAAAATGAAAAAAAAAGAAACAAAAGCTCATAAAATCAGTGCAGGGTAATACAGGCTGTTTTCCAAAGCTCTCCAACTTTTAGTGAAGTTAAGCTGTGTACTGTACGTGAGCCCAGCAGCTCTCATCCC